>NC_141830.1:2896466-2968966 GCF_982586985.1 Callionymus lyra
TAGGGCTAAACTGGACAGCCTTATTAAGAAGGCGGGTTACGTCCTAGGGCGCCCCCTGGATCCTGTGGAGGAAGTGACTGGAGGGAGGATGCGGAGCAAGCTGGGCTCCATGAGGAGGAACTTGTCTCACCCTCTCCAGCACACACTGAGGGCATTGAGGAGCTCCATCAGTGATAGGATGCTCCATCCCAGGTGTGTGAGGAAGAGGTACCGCAGGTCCTTCCTCCCTGCTGCCATCAGACTCCACAACAAGAACACACCAAGATAACTATTTAACTGCACCTCTTGTTATTTATGTAAATATGATTGTGTATATAATATATAGCGCAGATTTATCTTTTATTCCATTTAGATTTTCTTTCTCGTTTTTATTTCTGGGTGTTTTTATTTCTCTTGCTGTTGTTAAACCGAATTTCCCCTCGCGGGACTAATAAAGGTTTTCTGATTCTGATTCTGAAGTTGAAGATGAAACCAAAAGTTGAATCTCAATGTGCAAAGAAACCGCCATAAAAATAACGTGCGCTTGTATAAGAGAAAGTAAAAGTTTGAACAAAGACGCTCGTCTCCACCTTTCGACGCACGAGCCTCGTCTCCAGACTGACGGTCGCTCACTGTCGGGTCGGAGGGAAGTCGACGCCGAACACCGGGGGATTCTTTTGTCTCCGCGAAGCTTCTTCTTCCTCTCGCGGCGCGTCTCGCGCCAACTTCCGTGCATTGAAGCGCTCGGCGGAGGCGAGTGTCCGGCTTCGTGCCAGGCTTGGGATCGGTGTTGTTGGTTCATGACGTGGGTTTGTGCAGGACCTGATGGTGTCGGCGCTGAAGCTCTGAAGGTCTGAAGGTCTGAAGCTCTGAGGCTCTGAAGCTCTGCAGAACAGCTGATCAGAGGGTCCTGAGAGAATGTCAGGAATGCAGCCAGAGGTGTTGTGTTTGGGTCGAGCGAGGGCAGGTTGACAGTCAAAGGTTTTATGGGAGACCACAAACCAGAGGAAGTTCAGCACCTCACACGCCGACGTTGGCCTCATTTCCTGCTGCAGCCCCTTCATCTCGATCCACGCGCCTGACGCTCCAGCAGCAGGAAATGAGGGCCTTTGTTGTAGATGACCTGCCGTTGAAGACTCGGCCAACTGCCAGGTCGTAGTGAGAAGATCGTTGAAGCGACAGTTGAAGCGACAGTTGAAGCGACAGTTGAAGCGACCGTTGAACAATGTGGTCACGGGTCAGAACTAGAACTTGAGGTGGATTGTTTACCTCCATAGATGCTCTGAGTGGACCTCATCAGAATCAGAATCAGAATCCTTTATTGTCCCGCGAGGGGAAATTCGGTTTAACAACAGCCAGAGCAATATGCCAAAAAATAAAACACCCAGAAATAAAATATTAAAAAGAAAAGAAAAAATCTAAATAGAATAGAAAATAAATCTGCACTATATTATATACACAATCATATTTACAAAAATAACAAGAAAGGTGCAGTTAAATAATTATCTTGGTGTGTTCTTGTTGTGGAGTCTGATGGCAGCAGGGAGGAAGGACCTGCAGTACCTCTCCCTCACACACCTGGGATGGAGCATTCTATCACTGATGGAGACAATATTATTATGTCATTTTTTTAAACTTTAAAAGCTAATGACGGATAATAATGTTTATTATGCTGCTCGTTTAGATAGGAATGAAAACACATTTTAATTATTTAATTATACAATAACATACATCATACAGAATAAACTAAATAAAAGACAAAGAAAAACTATTAACAACCATTTCTCTGACCCGAGCATCAGAGATACTGCAGTGAACTCAACAAGCTTGTAAAACTTTACGTGCACCGTTGTGTGTTTTCAGCTTCAGAAACGTGAGGTCACTGAGGTCACCGAGGTCACCGAGGTCACCGAGGTCACCGAGGTCACCGAGGGGTCTTCAAAAGACGACCCCCAGATACACGGATACGAGGAACGACGACACAAACCAAGATTATTTTAAACTTAAAATAAATATAACAAAAATAAAACAAAAAACAATAAAGAAATAAAGGACAGCGAGGTTAGCGGGAGGGCGGCATCTCCAGCGCCCTCTACAGGCCGGCACTGCACGAGACACGAGATCAGGGTTTCAACCATTAATCAACAATAGTAGTGAGTTTGTGTTTCATTCTGAGCCTTCAAGACTAGTTTGTTTGCTTCCTAATTATTTTTGTGAACCAATAACATGATACAAATACTTATATAAGAAATAAGAAAAATGCTATCATTCAAAAATGATAAGTTTAAGACAATATTTGGCCTTTTTTCTAATAAAAGCTTTTGATTTGTTTTGTTTTTTAAAATGTGAAAAACGGTGAAAGGAAACCAGTTGATCATTCATTACTTATTAAAATGTCATATTTCTTTTTTATTTACTCTTTAACATTCAAATAAAATGACGATTTATATATATAAATATTAAGTAGAAAATCAGAAGAATATTTGCAGCCTATTTTAAACTTGCAAAATCAAAAGTCAGTTTTCGGTGAAAAAAGCCTAAATGTCTCATAAACTTCCAGCTGCATTTCATTAAGTCGTTTTTTCTATTTGTTCATTTATTTTCTCTCCAACGTTCTCTTGTCTCTTCGGCTCGACTCTTGACGTCGTAAACGAGTCGTAAAAAAAAGGAGTCGAGACTCGAGGGTCCGGAGAAAGTGCGTCGGCTGAGAGGACTTCACTTTTGAGGTCGGGCCGAAGGTCACGACCCCTCGGGATCAACCTTGCCGCTCGTTTTTTAAACACACTTAACCTCAGGCCACGACAAGTACCTGTGTTTACGTCTCGAAAGAAGCGTCTGCGGGCGGTTGGGACCGAGCACAGTGACCTCTGACCTCTGACCTCCGGAGGTGGAGACGCTCCTTGTTTTTTTTGGGTCTTCGTATCGTTCCCTTATAACCTTAACCACCGGTTCTCTGAACCACCGTCGCGACCTCAGGCTCGTCGTCTCTCAGGATGTATTTGAAAAAGCTCGTCCTATTCCGTCTTATCTCCAGATCACTTATCAAATAATTCATTCAAATTGCAGCAGAGATTTCGCGTCGAGGGAGAAACACGTTCAGTATTTTGCGAGCTCCGGCTCTGATCGAATCTTAGTTTCAATCCAACGACCAACAGTTCCTCGGATCCCACTGAGCAGATACTAGACCAGGACCTTCAGCTTCTCTCAGTTCTTATGTCCATCAACACGTGGAAGTAGATCAGTGGCAGCACTATAGTCAACGGTTGAATTAACCCTTGTGTTGAGGCCTAAAAACAAATGTACTTCAGGTATCCCTTGTGTTTTCTCTTGTTCACCTTGAGCCAGAGACAATGGTTTCTAATGAATGAAACTTTGGATTGTATTATTAAAATGTCATTTGATTGACGTCATGAAAATAATAACGTTTTGAACTTTATAATATACAGATTAATAAATACTAATAATTCGTACAGTTGTGTTGTTTAGAATGTGTTAAATCAACACATTGATGTCTGTTAACTTAACTCCAGACCTTCAACCTTCTCAGACTCACAGATGTGGTCACAGGAGCTCAAGTGTTTGCTCTTGAGGACCATCTAGAAGAACATCATGAGGAACGTCATGAGGAACGTCATGAGGAACGTCATGAGGAACATCTTGAGGAACGTCATGAGGAACGTCATGAGGAACATCTTGAGGAACATCTTGAGGAAAATCTTGAGGAACGTCATGAGGAACGTCATGAGGAACATCTTGAGGAAAATCTTGAGGAACGTCTTGAGGAACGTCATGAGGAACGTCATGAGGAACATCTTGAGGAACATGTTGAGGAAAATCTTGAGGAACGTCATGAGGAACGTCATGAGGAACATCTTGAGGAAAATCTTGAGGAACGTCTTGAGGAACGTCATGAGGAACGTCATGAGGAACATCTTGAGGAACATGTTGAGGAACATCTTGAGGAACGTCATGAGCTCAGGTCTCGTGGGAGGATCTGCTCGTGTAGATCCAGCTGGACTTCTCATCCCAGCTGGACCAGAACCTTCTGACGCTGCTGTTTCCTCCCGATCAGCTGAGCAGTCGCTCCACGAACATGTGGTGAGAACGATGACGTCTGGTGACACCGAACCCATGGTGGTCCGAGGTCACATGACTGTGGCTGAAGGTGAAGAGCTTGAGCAGCAACAGACACTTGACCTGAGACCAAACCGGAGTTATTTCTGACCACATGACACTTGACAGTTGAACGTCGTCTCATGCTTTGCTTCAGTGACTCACTCACTTCCTGGTTACTGCAGTCGTTCATCCTGTGGGTCACATGATCATCCTGTGGGTCACATGATCATCCTGTGGGTCACATGATCGAGTCCCGACCTTTAATCTGGATTTTAATGATTAACTTCTTGAATCTTCAACAACTACTGACTCACTTTACCAGCGTTTAGTTCAGCGTAGTTTTCAACACATATTAGCACAATTCTCTTAGCATTGAGTTGAATTCCACATTTACCCGTTAGCATTAGCTTAGCATTAGCTTGTTTTTAGCCTCAGATGTTTTCATTACAATTTTTAAGATCATTATATAGCTTTCCACATTTAACCGTTAGCATTAGCTTAGCATTAGCTTGTTCTTAGCCTCAGATGTTTTCATTGCAATTTTTAAGATCATTATATTGCTTTCCACATTTAAATGTTAGCATTAGCTTAGCATTAACTTGTTCTTAGCCTCAGATGTTTTCATTGCAATTTTAAAGATCATTATATTGCTTTCCACATTTAAATGTTAGCATTAGCTTAGCATTCGCTTGTTCTTAACCTCTGATGTTTTCATTGCAATTTTAAAGATCATTATATTGCTTTCCACATTTAAATGTTAGCATTAGCTTAGCATTAGCTTGTTCTTAGCCTCAGATGTTTTCATTGCAATTTTTAAGATCATTATATAGCTTTCCACATTTAAATGTTAGCATTAGCTTAGCATTCGCTTGTTCTTAACCTCTGATGTTTTCATTACAATTTTTAAGATCATTATATTGCTTTCCACATTTAAATGTTAGCATTAGCTTAGCATTCGCTTGTTCTTAACCTCTGATGTTTTCATTGCAATTTTAAAGATCATTATATTGCTTTCCACATTTAAATGTTAGCATTAGCTTAGCATTAGCTTGTTCTTAGCCTCAGATGTTTTCATTGCAATTTTTAAGATCATTATATAGCTTTCCACATTTAAATGTTAGCATTAGCTTAGCATTAGCTGTAGCTCTTCACACTGTTTGTGTTGCTTCTTCACCATCTTCACACTGATTGTGTTGCTTCTTCACACTGTTTGTGTTGCTTCTTCACCATCTTCACACTGTTTGTGTTGCTTCTTCACACTGTTTGTGTTGCTTCTTCACACAGTTTGTGTTGCTTCTTCACACTGTTTGTGTTGCTTCTTCACCATCTTCACACTGTTTGTGTTGCTTCTTCACCATCTTCACACTGTTTGCGTTGCTTCTTCACACTGTTTGTGTTGCTTCTTCACACTGTTTGTGTTGCTTCTTCACCATCTTCACACTGTTTGTGTTGCTTCTTCACACAGTTTGTGTTGCTTCTTCACCATCTTCACACTGTTTGTGTTGCTTCTTCACACAGTTTGTGTTGCTTCTTCACACTGTTTGTGTTGCTTCTTCACCATCTTCACACTGTTTGTGTTGCTTCTTCACACAGTTTGTGTTGCTTCTTCACACAGTTTGTGTTGCTTCTTCACACTGTTTGTGTTGCTTCTTCACACTGTTTGTGTTGCTTCTTCACACAGTTTGTGTTGCTTCTTCACACTGTTTGTGTTGCTTCTTCACCATCTTCACACTGTTTGTGTTGCTTCTTCACCATCTTCACACTGTTTGCGTTGCTTCTTCACACTGTTTGTGTTGCTTCTTCACCATCTTCACACTGTTTGTGTTGCTTCTTCACACAGTTTGTGTTGCTTCTTCACACTGTTTGTGTTGCTTCTTCACCATCTTCACACAGTTTGTGTTGCTCTTCACCATCTTCACACTGTTTGTGTTGCTTCTTCACACAGTTTGTGTTGCTTCTTCACCATCTTCACGCTGTTTGTGTTGCTTCTTCACACTGTTTGTGTTGCTTCTTCACACTGTTTGTGTTGCTTCTTCACCATCTTCACACTGTTTGTGTGCCAGACTCGGATGATGAAGTCCTCATGAGTCCCAACAGGACCAGGAATGACAAGCGAGCATCTGTGTGTGTGTGTGTGTGTGTGTGTGTGTGTGTGTGTGTGTGTCACACGACAAGTCGACACACAGATCCCTCGTCATTAAAACGTCTCGTAAAGCGTGAGCGGCTCTTCGGGAGGCTGATGACGACACATGATCTTTGGAACCGATGTTGATGCTGCTGATCTCGGTTCAGTCCTGCTGTTCTGGTCCAATTATTCCGGACTCGCCAGCAGCAGAGACGTCGCTGTCCGTCTCCATGGCAGCGTCTCGTGACCCTCTTTGTGTTTAAAACAGTCGTGGAATAAAAACACTATATTTACTCACATCTTACAGTAATATATACATTTTATATATGACTATTTATTGTATGTTATTATTTATTATATTATTATTATTTATATATATAATAAATATATTTTTGGAAAAAAAACAATCAATCGATCAATAAAGTTCTACCTAATCCAACCTAAATGTCTAAAAACAATTCAAAATATCAACCACATCCGAAGCCAAAAGAATGTTTTCATGAACAGTTTTTTTCGTGACTCCACCAGAGGTTCTGAACCCCTCGTGACATCATCCTCCAGGAGAGACGAGTTCCTCTCAAAAGATTCTTACATCTGTTGTTTAGATTGTGTTAAATCAACACATTGATGTCTGTAAACTTAACTCCAGACCTTCAACCTTCTCAGACTCACAGATGTGGTCACAGGAGCTCAAGTGTTTGCTCTTGAGGAACATCTTGAGGAACGTCATGAGGAACGTCATGAGGAACGTCATGAGGAACGTCATGAGGAACATCTTGAGGAACATCTTGAGGAACATCATGAGGAACATCTTGAAGAACATCTTGAGGAACGTCATGAGGAACATCATGTTTGTGTTGCTTCTTCGCCATCTTCACACTGTTTGTGTTGCTTCTTCACACTGTTTGTGTTGCTTCTTCACACTGTTTGTGTTGCTTCTTCACACTGTTTGTGTTGCTTCTTCACCATCTTCACACTGTTTGTGTTGCTTCTTCACACTGTTTGTGTTGCTTCTTCACCATCTTCACGCTGATTGTGTTGCTTCTTCACACTGTTTGTGTTGCTTCTTCACACTGTTTGTGTTGCTTCTTCACCATCTTCACACTGTTTGTGTTGCTTCTTCACCATCTTCACACTGTTTGTGTTGCTTCTTCACACTGTTTGTGTTGCTTCTTCACCATCTTCACGCTGATTGTGTTGCTTCTTCACACTGTTTGTGTTGCTTCATCACCATCTTCACTCTGTTTGTGTTGCTTCTTCACACAGTTTGTGTTGCTTCTTCACCATCTTCACACTGTTTGTGTTGCTTCTTCACCATCTTCACACTGTTTGTGTTGCTTCTTCACACAGTTTGTGTTGCTTCATCACCATCTTCACACTGTTTGTGTTGCTTCTTCACACTGTTTGTGTTGCTTCTTCACACTGTTTGTGTTGCTTCTTCACCCTCTTCACACTGTTTGTGTTGCTTCTTCACACTGTTTGTGTTGCTTCATCACATCTTCACACTGTTTGTGTTGCTTCTTCACACTGTTTGTGTTGCTTCATCACACTGTTTGTGTTGCTTCTTCACACTGTTTGTGTTGCTTCTTCACGCTGATTGTGTTGCTTCTTCACCATCTTACACTGTTTGTGTTGCTTCTTCACGCTGATTGTGTTGCTTCTTCACGCTGATTGTGTTGCTTCTTCACCATCTTCACACTGTTTGTGTTGCTTCTTCACCATCTTCACACTGTTTGTGTTGCTTCTTCACACTGTTTGTGTTGCTTCTTCACACTGTTTGTGTTGCTTCTTCACACTGTTTGTGTTGCTTCTTCACACTGTTTGTGTTGCTTCTTCGAGTTCCTCTCAAAAGATTCTTACATCTGAACATGTGTTTAAACCGAGTTGTCGTCCGTTAGTTCGGCTCGCGCACAGTTTGGCAGAAGACGCTGGAATAATCGCTTTTTTTTTCATGAGTCGCTTTTAATGGAAACTGAAATTGAGTTGTTGGACGAGTCGCTGGAGACGAACCATCTGTCTCAGGATTCTTAAAGAGTCACAATCTGACAACATAAATAAATGGATGACGAAAAGATCTCAATGACAAAACACACTTTCATTTAGATTTTTGACCTGAACAGGGTTTATTATTGGTGCATTTTTGTGGAAGGATGAGAATGATTTAAAATATTTATTGGAAAGAAAAATTTATTAAACTGTATTTTCTTGGTATATGATAGCAAAGTGCATTCTATGCTATTATGGATTCACCGATGCCATCCTGTAATCTATCTACCAATCTAGGCCTTACACACTGTATCATGATACAGTTTCAAACAACTGATGTATCATGATACAGTATCTAACAACTGATGCTGTTTCATGATACAGTATCAAACAACTGATGTATCATGATACAGTATCAAACAACTGATGTATTATGATACAGTATCAAACAACTGATGTATTATGACATATAAGTTGTTTGATACTGTATCATGATACAGTTTCAAACTACTGATGTATCATGATACAGTACCAAGCAACTGGTGTATTATGACACATAAGTTGTTTGATACTGTAGCATGATACAGTATTAAACAACTGATGTATTATGACATATAAGTTGTTTGATACTGTATCATGATACAGTTTCAAACTACTGCTGTATCATGATACAGTACCAAGCAACTGGTGTATTATGACACATAAGTTGTTTGATACTGTATCATGATACAGTATCAAACAACTGATGTATTATGATACAGTATCAAACAACTGATGTATTATGACATATAAGTTGTTTGATACTGTATCATGATACAGTTTCAAACTACTGATGTATCATGATACAGTATCAAGCAACTGGTGTATTATGACTGATAAGTTGTTTGATACTGTAGCATGATACAGTATCAGTTGTTTGAAACGGTATCATGATACAGCATCAGTTGTTAGATACTGTATCATGATACATCAGTTGTTTGAAACTATATCATGATACAGCATCAGTTGTTTGAAACTGTATCATAATACATAGGTTGTTTGGTACTGTATCATGATACAGTATCAGTTGTTTGATACTGTATCATGATGCATCAGTTGTTTGAAACTGTATCATGATACAACATCAGTTGTTTGATACTGTATCATGATACATCAAGTGTTTGATACTGTATAATGATACATCAGCTGTTTGAAACTGTATCATGATACATCAAGTGTTTGATACAGTATAATGATACATCAGCTGTTTGATACTGTATCATGATACATCAAGTGTTTGATACTGTATCATGATACAGCATCAGTTGTTTGATACTGTATCATGATACAGTATAAGTTGTTTGATACTGTATCATGATACATCAGTTGTTTGATACTGTGTCATGATACATCAGTTGTTTGAAACTGTATCATGATAAAGTATCAGTTGTTTGAAACTATATCATAATACATAAGTTGTTTGATACTGTATCATGATACCGTATCAGTTGTTTGATACGGTATCATGATACATCAGTTATTAGAAACTGTATCATGATACAGTGAGTAGTGAGGTGTGAGTGTTCAGCAGCATCTATGACGTGATCTCTGTCTGCGGTTTGTAATGTGTGTTGATTTTGAACTCTTTGTTTAGCTCAATATCAAGGTGTTTTTTTTCCAGGTATTTCTGGAACATGCTACGTTTTGAAGTGTGTAATTTGATGCAAATCCGACTGGAGAGGTTTACAACAGGCAGTGACGGAATCGTCCCACATGCGGCTCCATATCAGTCGCCCCATCATACCCCGGGTTTGAAGGACGTAATGTCGGGGTTCCAGGTGATGACAGAACCACGAGTGTCACCCGTGAGTGCATATAATTACCTCGTCTGCCAGCCATGCCAATCCTGGTACCCCCTCCTCTGCCACCTCACCCCTTCCTCCCAACCCTTCAGCCCTAATTGGTCCATTTTTCAAAGCACGAGGGCAGGGTGGCGCTGAAAGCTTTGATCAGCGAGACCACACCAGCGCTGATGTGTCCCTACCTGAGTGCTTTTGTAGCGGCGGTTCCTGGCAGGGGATTAAGCCATATTAAACCCACAGTGTCTGTCCGCCCGTCTCTACTCCCCGCGGCTCTGCATACCTGAATGTGAACTCTAATTACCTGACAGTTACTACATTCCTGCAGCCCGCCCTCGTGCACACACACACACACACACACCCCCCCCCCCCCCCCCACACACACACACACACACAGTCCATGAGGTTTTATAAAAGCAACGTGTCTTGTGGGGCATCTAATTATCAAAGCATTTACAAGACATCTCGCCACGTTCCATCACAAATGTGCGTCGAGAAAAAAAAGGTGCCTGTGTGTGGGTTGTGTGTCGTTTTTTTCCCCGCGAGTGAACGCGCCGTCTCACAAATTAATACTAATTTAGGGGTAAGTGCGAGCAAGTGGTGACAGGGAGGATTAGACTGGATACAACATTTACCAGCTCCCGGTATCATCTACTGCCTTTTGTGAGTCTTTTGTTTTTGGTAATTGTGCGTTTGAGAAACGCACTTTGAAGAATGATGACTTTCAGAAAAGTGAAGTGGGATTAAATGACTGGAGGGTTAATGTTGTTAGCAAGTGTACCTGGGATTACAACAGTGTTGGACGTGTCCTGTCAGGTGTCTGAGTAGAAACTGTCTCCAAAGGTCACCGTCTTTGATCAATACATACAACATCTAGTACATTTAATACATACATACACATCATCTCTTTTCTCACCATTAACTCAAGATCTTGAAGTGCTGGACTGTCTCTTCGATCACCTGTCCAAGTTACCTGTTCAACACCTACGCAGGTTTTCACAAGGTAGTAAGTAAGTAAGTCATTTGTATTTAATTTAATTTGTAATTTGTGGTGAGCCAGAAGCGGAAGACAATAAACGGCAGACAGGAGAAAAGGTACAAAAATAAAATAACTTTATGAACACAATAAACAGCAGAATGTCCACAGGATGGCAACAAGGTCAAAATCAGTATTTTCCAAAAATAACAATCAAGTCCAGAGTTCTTTCGCTCAAAAAAAACAGTCCAAGCAAAACAAGGGGGAAGATTCCGACAGGGGAGCAAGACACACAATCCACTGAGGGGGAAATAAAAGTCAAATCAAACACTAGTGACTAGAACAACCTCAGGAACAACAACGTCCGAGGAACAAAGATAGAACAGCAAGCAGGTAGAATGTAGCAGAGTCAAATATTTACCAGGTGGGACTGGAAACGAGCCGACAACTGCTGGTTGGAGATCAGCCCCTTAAATCTGTCAGGGCTGATTGATTGATCACCAGCAGCTGTGCGACTCTGCCAACCACTGTCAGGAACCGCGCCCGTCAAACTGTCAAAGAAAGAAGTACTTTGACGAAATAAAACTCACCAGAAGTGGATCGTGACAGGTTTTTCAATATAGAAAAGTTGACAGTAGAACTGAATGTTCCTTCTCACGAAGTCCAGTTCTGGTGTTTGTACCGTCGAGTCATCATTAGCGAATCCATCTGGACAAGCTCAGCGTGCGAGGTCAGAGTTCACCCTCTTAATTGCTGCCTTTTGACCTCGGTGCACGTCGGCATTAATTGTTCCGTTCATTCGACGTTAATTGACCGTGCGGAGATGAAAAGCGTCCGCCGGCTTCGCAGACCCGGAGATCTTGGGGGGTCAGAAATGACCTTCGTGAACCAGACGAGGATCCCGGAGTCGAGTCGCTGCTGCAGGAGAGGAGTCCGGACCCGGCTGGTGTTGGTTGTCGTGGCAACATGTCGTTGTTTACTTGAGAGAGATTCTTGGCTCAGGTCTCGTCAGGTTCATAAACCGATGGATCTGGTCCTGGCAGCTCATCACAGGATCTGATTGACTAGTAACTTAGTGATGTCACTTTACTACTCCGGGTCACCTTGACCCTGGTGTGGATAAAGTTGATGGATCCAGACGTGCAATTCCGGACGTTATAGTCGCAAAAAAGTAACACAAATGTAAAATATCTTAAATTTAAAATAGGTCAAATGTAGTCAAATGTGTGTAATAGACAGACATTTGATTTCTTCACTGTTTTTTGTGCTAACAGACGGATAAATGCCATCAATCACAGCTACAGAAAGTCAACTTTGGAAGATATTTCGGTAACACAATCGAACCACAACAGGACTGAACTTCTTCAATAAACGTCTTCATAAAACCTGAGGACGGGGTTCATTCCCAGACACGCACGTCTTCGTCCTTCACTGTGTGTTTTTCGATGTGAGATCCTAACGAAGCTCATCTGCTGTCGGTGAACCACAACCACACAACTTTCCTCTCGGCAGCCGATCCGCTGCCAAACCAAACGTTGTTTACTTTAATAGCACCGATGTTTGGAGAGAGGAGTCTCGATGACACGTCTGGAAGTTTTTACGTCTTTCAATGAGGGATCCTCGGCGTCCACTTTAGGTGTCGTGTTGTGCGTCCGAACGTGTGTCATTTGTCGCCCTTCCGTCTTTGAAGTGTGTGTGTGTGTCGCTGCCGTCGGGCTACACAACTTCCAGTTCATCTGCTCACACTGTTGAAACCGTCTGTGTCGTTGTTGTTCAGTTGTAAGTCCGAGTACAAATGTCGTTCCGCCGCTCTGAGCCGGCTGTAGCCAAAACAGGCAGTTGCCGTGACGACCGGCTAATGCTGCTCCATGCTCCGGTTGACAAACACAACAGTGGTTAAAACAAAAACAACATTGCATTCTCAGTTTATTATTATTATTATTTCACTTTGAGCTAATACGGAATATTCATTCTTCAGTCTTAACACTAGTAAATAATGTGCTGGTCGACAAACACCACAAATATTAAATAAATATATAATAATACACCATAAATATTAGGTGTAAATGTTGTGTCAAGTGTGTGAAGTCAATTCAACTTTCCATTTTGAGAGATTGTGAATTTCTGTTTGTTTTGTATATTTTGTCGCAGTTATACACGCTTCAAAAAAACGAAGGATTGAAGTTTTTGCAATTAATTGTATTTTAATATAAAACCGCAACAATTGTCATTGTATTTTATGCAATCAAGTAACCTGATACATCTAGTAGTACATAATACATTTAATGTGACTCAATTTATTGTATGAGTGCAGAATAAATCATGCAGATTTCTTCTTAAAGTAATTAAAGTTGTAAAGTGTAAACATTGTCAGTGTTGGAAACAGTCGCTTTCATTGTTGTCGGTTTAGTTTCTTTCAACACTGGACCAATAGTGTCGTCAATGATCCATCTATTACGGTAATATGTTGTTTTATATCACGGGGGGGTTTGTTGTCGGACGAATGACATTCATCTGCTAAACGGCCGCCGTGGTGTAAAGTCTGGCAGCGGCGGCGAACAATAGTACCAGAGACAAAACACCGAGCTGACAGCTCGCCGTCCGGCCGCCGAGAAGGTGTCATGCATCAGGAATTTTACTACACGCTACGGCAAACTCACCCAGTTTCACCTCGTCCTCGCTCACTGGCAGGAGGACGAATAAATATATGAATAAAATGAATTCCTTCTCACTTTCTCATCTACTATGTTATTATAGCGACTTGCTAGCTATGAATACTAGCGCTACTGCTAACATATGTGTGTACTCCCGAGTTCTCTCCAGCACCCCCATGGACTCTCCTACACTCTCCTCTTTTTTTTTCTCACTCTATCTTCCCTCACTCCTCTCCTTATCCATCTGTCTACCCCCCCATCCTTCCTCCCAGCCGGTCAAAGCGGCAGGCCGTCAACAATGAGTCTGGTTCCGCTCGAGGTTTCTGCCTTCTAAAAGGAAGTTTTTCCTCGCCATTGCTCACTGTACAGTGTTTCGCTTCTTGCTCTTTGTTGAATTGCTGGATCGATTTTTCCTTAATCAACTGTAGTCTTATTTCAACTGTATAGTGTCTTGAGATAACTTTGTTAAGATAAGACACTTGAAATAAAATTGAGTTGAATTGAATTGAATTACCTACATGCTAACAGGCTGAAATTTCCTAAAAAATATTTACTCACACCTTGAAAAATCCCTCCAAAAAATGTCAAATTCAAAGAAAAACAATAGATCCGAATGTAAGTAAGTAACTAATTTATATTTGTTGACTAGTTTGAAACTGTGTCATGATACAGTTTCAAACAACTGATGTATCATGATACAGTACTTAATAACTGATGCTGTGTGATGATGTGTCATAATACATCAGTAGTTTGAAACTGTGTCATGATACAGTTTCAAACAACTGATGTATCATGATACAGTATTTAATAACTGATGCTGTGTGATGATGTGTCATAATACATCAGTAGTTTGAAACTGTGTCATGATACAGTTTCAAACTACTGATGTATCATGATACAGTATTTAATAAATGATGCTGTGTGATGATGTATCATGATACAGTATTTAATAACTGATGCTGTGTGATGATGTGTCATAATACATCAGTAGTTTGAAACTGTGTCATGATACAGTTTCAAACTACTGATGTATCATGGTACAGTATTTAATAACTGATGCTGTGTGATGATGTGTCATAATACATCAGTAGTTTGAAGTGTGTCATGATACAGTTTCAAACTACTGATGTATCATGATACAGTATTTAATAACTGATGCTGTGTGATGATGTGTCATAATACATCAGTAGTTTGAAACTGTGTCATGATACCGTTTCAAACTACTGATGTATCATGATACAGTATTTAATAACTGATGCTGTGTGATGATGTGTCATAATACATCAGTAGTTTGAAACTGTGTCATGATACAGTTTCAAACTACTGATGTATCATGATACAGTATTTAATAACTGATGCTGTGTGATGATGTGTCATAATACATCAGTAGTTTGAAACTGTGTCATGATACAGTTTCAAACTACTGATGTATCATGATACAGTATTTAATAACTGATGCTGTGTGATGATGTGTCATAATACATCAGTAGTTTGAAACTGTGTCATGATACAGTTTCAAAACTACTGATGTATCATGATACAGTATTTAATAACTGATGCTGTGTGATGATGTGTCATAATACATCAGTAGTTTGAAACTGTGTCATGATACAGTTTCAAACTACTGATGTATCCTGATACAGTATTTAATAACTGATGCTGTGTGATGATGTGTCATAATACATCAGTAGTTTGAAACTGTGACATGATACAGTTTCAAACTACTGATGTATCATGATACAGTATTTAATAACTGATGCTGTCTGATGATGTGTCATAATACATCAGTAGTTTGAAACTGTGTCATGATACAGTTTCAAACTACTGATGTATCATGATACAGTATTTAATAAATGATGCTGTGTGATGATGTGTTATAATACATCAGTAGTTTGAAACTGTGTCATGATACAGTTTCAAACTACTGATGTATCCTGATACAGTATTTAATAACTGATGCTGTGTGATGATGTGTCATAATACATCAGTAGTTTGAAACTGTGTCATGATACAGTTTCAAACTACTGATGTATCATGATACAGTATCAAGCAACTGGTGTATTATGACAGTTAAGTTGTTTGATACTGTATCATGATACAGCATCAGTTGTTTGATACTTAATAGATCAAGTTTACACCGAGACAAACACAGGAGTAGTTCTCTGAATTAAGGAAGAGTTTTAAGGATCGGAGAAATGTGAGTTCTTCTACTAGAGCTGCTCACAATTCTGGCAGAGTTTTGTATGAACTGCAGGCAGGTTTTTTATAATTGTTAACATCCTTTATCTTTGTTCCTTATCTTTTCTTAAGGACTGGCATGTTTACAAGTCCACCTATGAACATAAACATGATTTGACTTTGAGCGAAGTTTGACACGTTATGTTCCTCAACATGTGACGAGGTCTTGAATCATCTGAACATTAGATGTTTATGAAGTAAACAAGAAGTAAACAAGGAAGTAAACAAGGAAGTAAACAAGGAAGTAAACAAGAAGTAAACAATGACGTAAACAATGAAGTAAACAAGAAGTAAACAAGGAAGTAAACAAAGAAGTAAATAAGTAAGTAAACAAGAAGTAAACAAGGAAGTAAACAAGAAGTAAACAAGGAAGTAAACAAGGAAGTAAACAAGAAGTAAACAATGAAGTAAACAAGAAGTTAAACAATGAAGTAAACAATGAAGTTAACAAGGAAGTAAACAAGAAGTAAACAAGGAAGTAAACAATGAAGTAAACAATGAAGTAAACAAGAAGTAAACAATGAAGTAAACAATGAAGTAAACAATGAAGTAAACAAGGAAGTAAACAATGAAGTAAACAAGGAAGTAAACAATGAAGTAAACAAGAAGTAAACAAGGTAGTAAACAAGGAAGTAAACAAGGAAGTAAACAAGGAAGTAAACAATGAAGTAAACAAGGAAGTAAACAAGAAGTAAACAATGAAGTAAACAATGAAGTAAACAAGAAGTAAACAATGAAGTAAACAAGAAGTAAACAAGGAAGTAAACAAGAAGTAAACAAGGAAGTAAACAAGAAGTAAACAAGGAAGTCAACAAGTAAGTAAACAATGAAGTAAACAAGGAAGTAAACAAGGAAGTAAATAAGAAGTAAACAATGAAGTATACAATGAAGTAAACAATGAAGTAAACAAGAAGTAAACAAGGAAGTACACAAGAAGTAAACAAGGAAGTAAACAATGAAGTAAACAAGGAAGTAAACAATGAAGTAAACAAGTAAGTAAACAAGGAAGTAAACAAGAAGTAAACAATGAAGTAAACAATGAAGTAAACAAGAAGTAAACAAGGAAGTAAACAAGGAAGTAAACAAGGAAGTAAATAAGAAGTAAACAATGAAGTATACAATGAAGTAAACAATGAAGTAAACAAGGAAGTAAACAATGAAGTAAACAAGGAAGTAAACAAGAAGTAAACAATGAAGTAAACAATGAAGTAAACAAGGAAGTAAACAATGAAGTAAACAATGAAGTAAACAAGGAAGTAAACAAGGAAGTAAACAATGAAGTAAACAAGGAAGTAAACAAGAAGTAAACAATAAAGTAAACAATGAAGTAAACAAGGAAGTAAACAATGAAGTAAACAATGAAGTAAACAAGGAAGTAAACAAGGAAGTAAACAATGAAGTAAACAAGGAAGTAAACAAGGAAGTAAACAAGAAGTAAACAATGAAGTAAACAATGAAGTAAACAAGGAAGTAAACAATGAAGTAAACAAGGAAGTAAACAAGAAGTAAACAATGAAGTAAACAATGAAGTAAACAAGGAAGTAAACAATGAAGTAAACAATGAAGTAAACAAGGAAGTAAACAAGGAAGTAAACAATGAAGTAAACAAGGAAGTAAACAAGGAAGTAAACAAGAAGTAAACAATAAAGTAAACAATGAAGTAAACAAGGAAGTAAACAATGAAGTAAACAATGAAGTAAACAATGAAGTAAACAAGGAAGTAAACAAGGAAGTAAACAATGAAGTAAACAAGGAAGTAAACAAGAAGTAAACAAGAAGTAAACAATGAAGTAAACAATGAAGTAAACAAGGAAGTAAACAATGAAGTAAACAATGAAGTAAACAAGGAAGTAAACAATGAAGTAAACAATGAAGTAAACAAGGAAGTAAACAAGAAGTAAACAATAAAGTAAACAATGAAGTAAACAAGGAAGTAAACAATGAAGTAAACAATGAAGTAAACAATGAAGTAAACAAGGAAGTAAACAAGGAAGTAAACAATGAAGTAAACAAGGAAGTAAACAAGAAGTAAACAATGAAGTAAACAATGAAGTAAACAAGGAAGTAAACAATGAAGTAAACAATGAAGTAAACAAGGAAGTAAACAAGGAAGTAAACAATGAAGTAAACAATGAAGTAAACAAGGAAGTAAACAAGGAAGTAAACAAGGAAGTAAACAAGGAAGTAAACCAAGCTACAAGATGCTTCTGAAGGTCCATGTCTGGAACATGAATTCAAGCATGTTTTTGTTTCAGCAGCCAATGAGGTTGTCGGAAGAAGCGCCCGCGGGTTCTCGTGTTCGTCGTCACAACACGGCTACACACACACAGCTACACACACGGCTACACACACAGCTACACACACGGCTACACACACAGCTACACACACACAGCTACACACACAGCTACACACACAGCAACGTTAGCTTTGAAACGCACACTCAGCTGAATATTTAAAAAACCTCAGCATCGGTTCATGGTGTGTTCATGGGGCGCGAGGATTGGGGCGCAGGGTAACGTGCACGCCCCTGATAACGTGCACGCCCCTGACCACGGGTCCGTGACCTTGAACCCACTGGTCGGCGAAGAAGGGAAGGAGGCGACGGAAGAGAGGAGACGACCTTCATTGTCATGCAGGAATCCTGACGATTGTTATGTAAAGCGGTTCGTTCCGGATTCGAGCCGGACTTGGTTTCTGTAGGTTTGGAAATGAAAAGGTGTTCCTTCGTTCTCTCAACCTTCTTCTTCTTCATGTCTTTCTCTCAATCTAATTCTTCATCACTTCTTCATTTCCAGATGTCCCTTCTTTCTTTCACTCATCATTGCCAATCCCTCTATTTTCTTCCTTCTTTAATGTACTTGTCTTTCTTCTTTCCTTATCTCTTCCATCTTGTCCTTCTCTTCGTTTTCCCTTCATCCCTTTATTTCCTCTTCCCCAACTTGTATTGGTGCATCTCTGGATGTGAGAAGATGATTCTAGATCACCTGTTGTGAGAAGATGTTCCTGGATCACCTGGTGTGAGAAGATGTTCCTGGATCTCCTGGTGTGAGAAGATGATCCTAGATCACCTGTTGTGAGAAGATGTTCCTGGATCTCCTGGTGTGAGAAGATGTTCCTGGATCTCCTGGTGTGAGAAGATGATTCTAGATCACCTGGTGTGAGAAGATGTTCCTGGATCACCTGGTGTGAGAAGATATTTCTGGATCTCCTGGTGTGAGAAGATGTTTCTGGATAACCTGGTGTGAGAAGGTGATTCTGGATAACCTGGTGTGTGAAGGTGATTCGGGATCACCTGGTGTGAGAAGATATTTCTAGATCACCTGGTGTGAGAAGATGTTCCTGGATCTCCTGGTGTGAGAAGATGATTCTAGGTCACCTGGTGTGAGAAGATGTTCCTGGATCTCCTGGTGTGAGAAGATGATTCTTGATCACCTGGTGTGAGAAGATGTTTCTGGGTCACCTGGTGTGAGAAGGTGTTTCTGGATCACCTGGTGTGAGAAGATGATTCTAGATCACCTGGTGTGAGAAGATGTTTCTGGATCTCCTGGTGTGAGAAGATGATTCTAGGTCACCTGGTGTGAGAAGATGTTCCTGGATCTCCTGGTGTGAGAAGATGATTCTAGATCACCTGGTGTGAGAAGATATTTCTGGATCACCTGGTGTGAGAAGATATTTCTGGATCACCTGGTGTGAGAAGATGTTTCTGGATCACCTGGTGTGAGAAGATATTTCTGGATCTCCTGGTGTGAGAAGATGATTCTGGATAACCTGGTGTGAGAAGATGATTCTGGATCACCTGGTGTGAGAAGATGATTCTAGATCACCTGGTGTGAGAAGATGTTTCTGGATCTCCTGGTGTGAGAAGATGATTCTGGATAACCTGGTTTCAGAAGATGATTCTGGATCACCTGGTGTGAGAAGATGTTCCTGGATCTCCTGGTGTGAGAAGATGTTTCTGGATCACCTGGTGTGAGAAGATATTTCTGGATCTCCTGGTGTGAGAAGATATTTCTGGATCTCCTGGTGTGAGAAGATGTTTCTGGATCACCTGGTGTGAGAAGATATTTCTGGATCACCTGGTGTGAGAAGATGTTCCTGGTGTGAGAAGATATTTCTGGATCACCTGGTGTGAGAAGATGTTTCTGGATAACCTGGTGTGAGAAGATGTTCCTGGATCTCTTATATATTCAATATTCTAAACGTATTACTTTTTATTTTAGTGTCAACGAAGTCATTGTGTCCATTTCTGAAAAATGTTTAAAAGGTATAAAGAGAGGTCAAGGGTCAATGCCAGCTCCGGACGAGTTTGTGGCAGCGTGTCCTTGAGAAAGACACTTTACCCTGATGCTGCTGATGGCAGATCTGTCTTGCAAACGTTGTTTCCTCGGATCCGAAGTAATAAAATCCGAAACGGGTCTGTGACTCTGAGAATCCGCTCCAGAACCAAAAGGCAGCGAATAAAAGATTCATCTGAACCTCGGACTCTCGACCCAGTCAGGGACGCGTTAGCAGCTGAGGACCGAGCGCCGAGTCAGGATCTTCCTGAAGGACAAAACTCTTTCCAGCCTTTTGGGAATCGAACCACGGACGGTTTTCATCTGCGGCAACACATTCTTCGGGAGTTTGACATTTGAAAGGAAGCGTCTGTGGAGGTCACAGCGTTCAGCGCCCGCGGCGTTCCTTCGTTAGCGCCTGTTAGCATGTTTAGCCGAAGAACACGATATGAATAGAGAGTGATGGTTTATATACGTACGGTACGTACTAAAAACTGAAACTCTGGTGATTGCTCCTGATGATAAGGTTCCAGGGTTGAGTCAGTAATTGGGTGACTTAGGTCAGTCTGTCAAACTGAGCCTGAGAAACCTGGGTGTTGTATTTGATAAAGACATGTCTCTAGTTCGACATCTGTGTTTGATGATCTACTGACTCCTTTAAGAAACATCTGTGTTTGATGATCTACTGACTCCTTCAAGAAACATCTGTGTTTGATGATCTACTGACTCCTTCAAGAAACATCTGTGTTTGATGATCTACTGACTCCTTCAAGAAACATCTGTGTTTGATGATCTACTGACTCCTTCAAGAAACATCTGTGTTTGATGATCTACTGACTCCTTCAAGAAACATCTGTGTTTGATGATCTACTGACTCCTTCAAGAAACATCTGTGTTTGATGATCTACTGACTCCTTCAAGAAACATGTGTGTTTGATGATCTACTGACTCCTTCAAGAAACATCTGTGTTGGATGATCTACTGACTCCTTCAAGAAACATCTGTGTTTGATGATCTACTGACTCCTTCAAGAAACATCTGTGTTTGATGATCTACTGACTCCTTCAAGAAACATCTGTGTTTGATGATCTACTGACTCCTTTAAGAAACATCTGTGTTTGATGATCTACTGACTCCTTCAAGAAACATCTGTGTTTGATGATCTACTGACTCCTTCAAGAAACATCTGTGTTTGATGATCTACTGACTCCTTCAAGAAACATCTGTGTTTGATGATCTACTGACTCCTTCAAGAAACATCTGTGTTTGATGATCTACTGACTCCTTTAAGAAACATCTGTGTTTGATGATCTACTGACTCCTTTAAGAAACATCTGTGTTTGATGATCTACTGACTCCTTCAAGAAACATCTGTGTTTGATGATCTACTGACTCCTTCAAGAAACATCTGTGTTCGATGATCTACTGACTCCTTCAAGAAACATCTGTGTTTGATGATCTACTGACTCCTTCAAGAAACATCTGTGTTTGATGATCTACTGACTCCTTCAAGAAACATCTGTGTTTGATGATCTACTGACTCCTTCAAGAAACATCTGTGTTTGATGATCTACTGACTCCTTCAAGACACATCTGTGTTTGATGATCTACTGACTCCTTCAAGAAACATCTGTGTTTGATGATCTACTGACTCCTTCAAGAAACATCTCTGTGTTTGATGATCTACTGACTCCTTCAAGAAACATGTGTGTTTGATGATCTACTGACTCCTTCAAGAAACATCTGTGTTTGATGATCTACTGACTCCTTCAAGAAACATCTCTGTGTTTGATGATCTACTGACTCCTTCAAGAAACATCTGTGTTTGATGATCTACTGACTCCTTCAAGAAACATCTGTGTTTGATGATCTACTGACTCCTTCAAGAAACATCTGTGTTTGATGATCTACTGACTCCTTCAAGAAACATCTGTGTTTGATGATCTACTGACTCCTTCAAGAAACATGTGTGTTTGATGATCTACTGACTCCTTCAAGAAACATCTGTGTTGGATGATCTACTGACTCCTTCAAGAAACATCTGTGTTTGATGATCTACTGACTCCTTCAAGAAACATCTGTGTTTGATGATCTACTGACTCCTTCAAGAAACATCTGTGTTTGATGATCTACTGACTCCTTTAAGAAACATCTGTGTTTGATGATCTACTGACTCCTTCAAGAAACATCTGTGTTTGATGATCTACTGACTCCTTCAAGAAACATCTGTGTTTGATGATCTACTGACTCCTTCAAGAAACATCTGTGTTTGATGATCTACTGACTCCTTCAAGAAACATCTGTGTTTGATGATCTACTGACTCCTTTAAGAAACATCTGTGTTTGATGATCTACTGACTCCTTTAAGAAACATCTGTGTTTGATGATCTACTGACTCCTTCAAGAAACATCTGTGTTTGATGATCTACTGACTCCTTCAAGAAACATCTGTGTTTGATGATCTACTGACTCCTTCAAGAAACATCTGTGTTTGATGATCTACTGACTCCTTCAAGAAACATCTGTGTTTGATGATCTACTGACTCCTTCAAGAAACATCTGTGTTTGATGATCTACTGACTCCTTCAAGAAACATCTGTGTTTGATGATCTACTGACTCCTTCAAGACACATCTGTGTTTGATGATCTACTGACTCCTTCAAGAAACATCTGTGTTTGATGATCTACTGACTCCTTCAAGAAACATCTCTGTGTTTGATGATCTACTGACTCCTTCAAGAAACATGTGTGTTTGATGATCTACTGACTCCTTCAAGAAACATCTGTGTTTGATGATCTACTGACTCCTTCAAGAAACATCTCTGTGTTTGATGATCTACTGACTCCTTCAAGAAACATCTGTGTTTGATGATCTACTGACTCCTTCAAGAAACATCTGTGTTTGATGATCTACTGACTCCTTCAAGAAACATCTGTGTTTGATGATCTACTGACTCCTTCAAGAAACATCTGTGTTTGATGATCTACTGACTCCTTCAAGAAACATCTGTGTTTGATGATCTACTGACTCCTTCAAGAAACATCTGTGTTTGATGATCTACTGACTCCTTCAAGAAACATCTGTGTTTGATGATCTACTGACTCCTTCAAGAAACATGTGTGTTTGATGATCTACTGACTCCTTCAAGAAACATCTGTGTTTGATGATCTACTGACTCCTTCAAGAAACATCTGTGTTTGATGATCTACTGACTCCTTTAAGAAACATCTGTGTTTGATGATCTACTGACTCCTTCCAGAAACATCTGTGTTTGATGTTCTACTGACTCCTTTAAGAAACATCTGTGTTTGATGATCTACTGACTCCTTCAAGAAACATCTGTGTTTGATGATCTACTGACTCCTTCAAGAAACATCTGTGTTTGATGATCTACTGACTCCTTCAAGTAACATCTGTGTTTTGATGATCTACTGACTCCTTCAAGAAACATCTGTGTTTGATGATCTACTGACTCCTTCAAGAAACATCTGTGTTTGATGATCTACTGACTCCTTCAAGAAACATCTGTGTTTGATGATCTACTGACTCCTTCAAGAAACATCTGTGTTTGATGATCTACTGACTCCTTTAAGAAACATCTGTGTTTGATGATCTACTGACTCCTTCAAGAAACATCTGTGTTTGATGATCTACTGACTCCTTTAAGAAACATCTGTGTTTGATGATCTACTGACTCCTTCAAGAAACATCTGTGTTTGATGATCTACTGACTCCTTCAAGAAACATCTGTGTTTGATGATCTACTGACTCCTTCAAGAAACATCTGTGTTTGATGATCTACTGACTCCTTCAAGAAACATCTGTGTTTGATGATCTACTGACTCCTTCAAGAAACATCTGTGTTTGATGATCTACTGACTCCTTCAAGAAACATCTGTGTTTGATGATCTACTGACTCCTTCAAGAAACATCTGTGTTTGATGATCTACTGACTCCTTCAAGAAACATCTGTGTTTGATGATCTACTGACTCCTTCAAGAAACATCTGTGTTTGATGATTTACTGACTCCTTCAAGAAACATCTGTGTTTGATGATCTACTGACTCCTTCAAGAAACATCTGTGTTTGATGATCTACTGACTCCTTCAAGAAACATGTGTGTTTGATGATCTACTGACTCCTTTAAGAAACATCTGTGTTTGATGATCTACTGACTCCTTCAAGAAACATCTGTGTTTGATGATCTACTGACTCCTTCAAGAAACATCTGTGTTTGATGATCTACTGACTCCTTCAAGAAACATCTGTGTTTGATGATCTACTGACTCCTTCAAGAAACATCTGTGTTTGATGATCTACTGACTCCTTCAAGAAACATCTGTGTTTGATGATCTACTGACTCCTTCAAGAAACATCTGTGTTTGATGATCTACTGACTCCTTTAAGAAACATCTGTGTTTGATGATCTACTGACTCCTTCAAGAAACATGTGTGTTTGATGATCTACTGACTCCTTCAAGAAACATCTGTGTTTGATGATCTACTGACTCCTTCAAGAAACATCTGTGTTCGATGATCTACTGACTCCTTCAAGAAACATCTGTGTTTGATGATCTACTGACTCCTTCAAGAAACATCTGTGTTTGATGATCTACTGACTCCTTCAAGAAACATCTGTGTTTGATGATCTACTGACTCCTTCAAGAAACATCTGTGTTTGATGATCTACTGACTCCTTCAAGAAACATCTGTGTTTGATGATCTACTGACTCCTTCAAGAAACATGTGTGTTTGATGATCTACTGACTCCTTCAAGAAACATCTCTGTGTTTGATGATCTACTGACTCCTTCAAGAAACATCTGTGTTTGATGATCTACTGACTCCTTCAAGAAACATCTGTGTTTGATGATCTACTGACTCCTTCAAGAAACATCTGTGTTTGATGATCTACTGACTCCTTCAAGAAACATCTGTGTTTGATGATCTACTGACTCCTTCAAGAAACATCTGTGTTTGATGATCTACTGACTCCTTCAAGAAACATCTCTGTGTTTGATGATCTACTGACTCCTTCAAGAAACACCTTAAGACGTTTCTATTTGTTCAGGCTTTTCCTTGATTTTCTGGAACTCCTGTGTTGTTCTCAGTATTATCTTGATCTTTAAAGTATGTACTTTTTTGAGTATTGTTTTGATTGTTTAAGCGCTTTGTGACCCTGATCTCGAAAAGCGCTATATAAATAAATATTACTTACTTACTTATGTCACAATTCATCCGTCAACATGGACCTGTTAACTGGGTCAAAAACCACGAGATGTTTCTTCAGCAGAGAAACGTTCATGCAGGTCGGTCGCCATGGCAACCGGCTGGACCGCAAGACACTTGACGTGGTGTCGAGGACGTTCCTCGTTTACGCGTCGACAACCGTTTCCTGTTTCTTTAAATTCACGCCGTCAGCGATTTCTGCTTGGAAGCGAGGGTTTGGAGGCCAGAAGTAATGACAGAGCAGAGCCTCGGAGACCGGCTCACATGTTTGTGTTCCACGGGTTTTCAAGTCCAGTCTGCAGAGTCGCAGACGGGTTCGTGCCTCTGGGGTGTCGTGGGTTCAGAGCCCGGGGGAGTCGGTGTCGCGTCGGGTTGATCACCTGAAGATTCTTGAGTTTAAATTGATCACAATGATTGATATAATTTAGCAAGTGTTGGAAAATCCACAACTATTTACGAACATGTATGGATTGATAAATACTTTCGGTGTATTTTCCCAACATAACTGCATCTTTTTTTGATTTTCTCAATAGAAAAACATCATAACAAAGAAAGAAATCTCAAATGAAAACTCATTGATTAAACTCGGTTGAGATAAAAACCCGTGAGGATCGTTGGACTCCATACTATATTGTTCACGACCAGGATCCTGACGCCATGTTTTTTATAGCAAACCCGATTCGGACAAAAAAACCCGGTTCTGTGTAAAAGTGTTGGTTCCCGATCTGGGGAATCATCCGTTATTAAATGTGTAAACATCATTTTATTTATAGAGCTCGACTCATTGAGTCTTAAAACATCCATTTTAATAGATAAATACTCAACAAATAATGGAGTCTGTGTACATTTTTGCTAAAACATCAGGACAGTTTCCAACTTCTGACAAAAAGATCCACCATTTTGCAGAACTCATTTCCTACGATCATACAACACGAAAAAATAACTAAACTAAAACGGACCTGTGGCCGACAAAAACAATAGTTCTCTTGATTATAACTGCAACTGGATCGTGTTCTTACGCTACATTTGTGTCCAAACCTGTCCTTGACTGATGCTGGACGGACGGAGAAGGTGCTTCAGCCGAGGTTCTTTCATATTTGAATTTCTTTAGGAGGTTTACGGTCACATGACTGTGAATCATTTATCTGGTGTTTCCACAGATGTGGAGGTCGCGGTGTTGAAGGAGCAGCAGCGTCACGTTCACTTGTTCTCCAGGATTCAGAAGAACTAGCAGCAGATGAAGAACTAGCAGCAGAAGAAGAAGTAGCAGCAGAAGAAGAAGCAGCAGAAGAAGAAGTAGCAGCAGAAGAAGAACTAGCAGCAGAAGAAGAACAAGCAGCAGAAGAAGAAGTAGCAGCAGAAGAAGAAGTAGCAGCAGATGAAGAAGTAGCAGCAGAAGAAGTAGCAGCAGAAGAAGAAGTAGCAGCAGAAGAAGAAGTAGCAGCAGAAGAAGAAGTAGCAGAAGAAGAAGAAGTAGCAGCAGAAGAAATAGCAGCAGAAGAAGAAGTAGCAGCAGAAGAAGAAGTAGCAGCAGAAGAAGAAGTAGCAGCAGAAGAAGAAGTAGCAGCAGAAGAAGAAGTAGCAGCAGAAGAAGAACAAGCAGCAGAAGAAGAAGTAGCAGAAGAAGAAGAAGTAGCAGCAGAAGAAGAAGTAGCAGCAGAAGAAGAAGTAGCAGCAGAAGAAGAAGTAGCAGCAGAAGAAGGAGTAGCAGCAGATGAAGAAGTAGCAGCAGATGAAGAACTAGCAGCAGAAGAAGAAGTAGCAGCAGAAGAAGAACTAGCAGTAGAAGAAGAACTAGCAGCAGAAGAAGAAGTAGCAGCAGAAGAAGAACTAGCAGCAGATGAAGAAGTAGCTGCAGAAGAAGAAGTAGCAGCAGAAGAAGAACTAGCAGCAGATGAAGAAGTAGCTGCAGAAGAAGAAGTAGCAGCAGAAGAAGAACTAGCAGCAGATGAAGAAGTAGCTGCAGAAGAAGAAGTAGCAGCAGAAGAAGAAGTAGCAGCAGAAGAAGAAGTAGCAGCAGAAGAAGAAGTAGCAGCAGAAGAAGAACTAGCAGCAGATGAAGAAGTAGCTGCAGAAGAAGAAGTAGCAGCAGAAGAAGAACTAGCAGCAGATGAAGAAGTAGCTGCAGAAGAAGAAGTAGCAGCAGAAGAAGAACTAGCAGCAGAAGAAGAACAAGCAGCAGAAGAACTAGCAGCAGAAGAAGAACTAGCAGCAGAAGAAGAACTAGCAGCAGCAGAAGAACTAGCAGCAGAAGAAGAAGTAGCAGCAGAAGAAGAACTAGCAGCAGAAGAAGAACTAGCAGCAGATGAAGAACTAGCAGCAGAAGATGTTTTCTGTCCAGAAGATGAAGCTTCACACGTTCATTAGTTCACTTGTCAAATATGACCTTTGCTCTCTTGACCCTACATTTTCAACTTCATCGACACTACACGCTCCCAGAAGTGATGTTGGAGAAGGTCCATCTGATTGGACCAGTTTAAAAAAATGAACCAATCGGCTGCTTTCTTGATCATAAGCCCCGCCCATTGAGTCTGAGCAAGATTGGATTGGATCAGCCAACTGTCCATTAAAACAGTTGTTGGAAACATGGATGGATGTGTTGGTTCGTGAGTCATGAAGAATAGTTGTGAATTAAAAGTGACTCAATACTTCAAATGTGGTTTTATTTTGAAATGTCACCAGTCCAACTTTACTTTGAACCGGAGTGATGGTTTAACATCTGCTCCGTGACGTCGAACATCGAAAACCGAACCTACTTTAACGTGGCGGCGCTGGTAGAAATCCGTGTTTTGCGCGAGTCGTCCGATGGATTTGCTTTGTTTTTTTTCTTATTTTCCGCCGTGACCGCCGTTCGCCGTGAAACACCCGAGAGATGAGCACGAGTCCAAATCCCAGGCAGAACCGTCGCACACGGGCTCACACGGGCCAAATAACCACTCGGGCCGAAAAACACTGGGAGACTTTAATAGGATAGTTATGGTAAATGCGCTGTAATTATGGGGAATTTGGCTTGAAAGGTCTTTAGTTGGAGGAAAAAAAAAAAAAAGCAAAAGTCTTCGGGAGCACAAACAGTTCAACGCTGTCATTATGTGAACAGAACTCATTGTCTCGGTGAAACTGTGGTTTCGCTGACGCTCCCAGTTCTGTGGTGGAATTAAACCAATTACAAAGCTAACGTAAATTACCTCTCGGCCCTTTTGGGAAGCTTTAAATAAAAGGTTTCCTCTCCCAGAGGAGGCTGAGAGTTGCCAATCGTGCCAGTGGTGCCAGTGGTACCAGTGGTACCAGTGGTAACAGTGGTAACAGTGGCAACAGTGGTGCCAGTGGTGCCAGTGGTGCCAATCGTGCCAGTGGTAACAGTGGTAACAGTGGTAACAGTGGTAACAGTGGTGCCAGTGGTGCCAGTGGAAACAGTGGTGCCAATCGTGCCAGTGATGCCTATCGTGCCAGTGGTAACAATGGTAACAGTGGTGCCAGTGGTAACAGTGGTGCCAGTGGTAACAGTGGTGCCAGTGGTGCCAGTGGTAACAGTGGGAACAGTGGTGCCAGTGGTAACAGTGGTAACAGTGGTGCCTGTGGTAACAGTGGTAACAGTGGTAACAGTGGTAACAGTGGTGCCAGTGGTGCCAGTGGTAACAGTGGTGCTAGTGGTGCCAGTGGTAACAGTGGTAACAGTGGTGCCAGTGGTGCCAATGGTGCCAGTGGTGCCAGTGGTAACAGTGGTAACAGTGGTGCCAGTGGTAACAGTGGTGCCAGTGGTGCCAATCGTGCCAGTGGTAACAGTGGTGCCAGTGGTGTCAGTGGTGCCAGTGGTAACAGTGGTGCCAATCGTGCCAGTGGTAACAGTGGTGCCAGTGGTGCCAGTGGTAACAGTGGTAACAGTGGTAACAGTGGTGCCAGTGGTAACAGTGGTGCCAATCATGCCAGTGGTAACAGTGGTGCCAGTGCTGCCAGTGGTAACAGTTGTGCCAGTGGTGCCAGTGGTAACAGTGGTGCCAGTGGTAACAGTGGTAACAGTGGTGCCAGTGGTAACAGTGGTGCCAGTGGTGCCAGTGGTAACAGTGGTGCCAGTGGTAACAGTGGTAACAGTGGTGCCAGTGGTAACAGTGGTGCCAGTGGTGCCAATCGTGCCAGTGGTAACAGTGGTGCCAGTGGTAACAGTGGTAACAGTGGTGCCAGTGGTGCCAGTGGTAACAATGGTAACAGTGGTGCCAGTGGTAACAGTGGTGCCAGTGGTGCCAATCGTGCCAGTGGTAACAGTGGTGCCAGTGGTAACAGTGGTAACAGTGGTGCCAGTGGTAACAGTGGTAACAATGGTAACAGTGGTGCCAGTGGTAACAGTGGTGCCAGTGGTGCCAGTGGTGCCAGTGGTAACAGTGGTGCCAGTGGTGCCAATCGTGCCAGTGGTAACAGTGGTGCCAGTGGTAACAGTGGTACACTATCACAACACCAGAGTCAAGTACTGGACAATACATTATTCATGGAGAAGATCCACTCCTTTGTTTTGGTGCAACATCCAACTGAAACTAAACACAATAACATCTACACCAACATTTGTCTTTGAAGCCCCTCCTGCTCTTCTGCCGCCCACCCACAGAAGGTGGGCTGATAGCAGGCGTCGGCCTCCAGATGTGGACCTCATCACGCCGGAGTTTAGTCAAGTATTGGACAATACTACACATATATACTTGTTGGTACACTATCCCAACACCAGAGTCAAGTACTGGACAATACTACACATATATACTTGTTACTACACTATCCCAACACCAGAGTCAAGTACTGGACAATACTACACATATATACTTGTTACTACACCATCACAACACCAGAGTCAAGTACTGGACAATACTACACATATATACTTGTTACTACACTATCCCAACACCAGAGTCAAGTACTGGACAATACTACACATATATACTTGTTACTACACTATCCCAACACCAGAGTCAAGTACTGGACAATACTACACATATATACTTGTTACTACACTATCACAACACCAGAGTCAAGTACTGGACAATACTACACATATATACTTGTTGCTACAGTAGATTAGATTAGATTAAATTAGATTTTACTTTATAAATCCCACAAGGGTAAACTGTAGTTTACAGCAGCATCATGGAAAAAATATATATACCACGATATATGGTATCGTTGATTCCGTATCGTCAGCCAATACAAACTCCTGATGTAAAGTGATAGAAACATGTGAACCAGCCTCACATCTTTAAACCGTAAGTCTGTAAACCGGGTCATGATCCAGGCGTCCACCGACCCGACTTGTTGAACACGAGACTCACTTAAGCGACGCCTCGATATCGCGTGGCGTCGAGGAAGACGACGTTAACTGAGCCGCTCACAGTTGCCAGTCATGGTTTTCACATTAACGCAGACGATAATTACTCTCTCGGCGCTCCAGGACGCCGGCAGCTCCGGCTCAAGTCTAAAAACAGATCGAGGACTGGGGGGGGGGGGGGCGACACCGAGCGTGCGCGGGGGTGACGAGGCAGTCTGGGTAATTATTTCCCGATCAATATTGTGACAAGCTCAGGAGTACGAATCCCAGCCCGTCTGACTGGAGTCGTCCCAGAGGGCTCTCCGGAGCTCGAGTGCTGCTGCCGCCATTGATTCCCACATGATAGCGCTCACATGACGGACATCTGCATGGATAACTGGCTGATCCTCATCGATTGGCTTCGTCCTGGACACGTCTTCTTCACGTCCATCCATCTTTGACCGGAAAAGATTCGGAACATTCCGCTGCCGAGGTGCTCCCATGTCTTCACGAAACACATTTAGTTGTGTTACAATTGCGAGTGTCAACCCTAGGGTTGTCTATTGTCAAGTATCTTGCGACACAATACACTTGACATGTATCGCGATAGTGTAGGAACAAGGATATAGTTGTAGACCCAAGTCGTAACTGCTTTCATTTGTGCTGAAACCAAAATATGCAAGTAAGTAAGTCATATTTATTTATATAGTGCTTTTCCAGACCAGGGTCACAAAGCGCTTAAACAATCAAAACAATATTCAATAAAGTATATACTTTAAAAGGTAAGTTAAACTGATTAATGTTCAAACATTAACTCGTCCTCAGTCATCGCCAAGGTTTTATATAGTTCTTTTTGCTACAGAGATGTAATCATTGGGAAGTTCATTTGCAACACAAAAATGAACATACACTGTGATATGTTGCAATGAAAAATGTAAAAAATAATAACAATAATTGTATTCTTTACTTATACACTTATATTCTTTTAGACTTTATTAAAATATAAACAGCTGAAAAACATGAGTAAAAGCCAATAATAAAACAACAATTTAACTACACTTCGGTGAAACTATCGTGATCTTCTGAATGAATTCACATTTTCTTCCACCTCGAGTTAAAACGACAAACTCTTGCTCTAAAAGATGCCAAACATTCGATTCGTTCTCTGGAAACATCAGCGAAAACAGAAGCTTTTTGCCTGAGGTCACGATGAGGTCACTCTTCCTACACATGTGACCAGCAAAGATACATTTGAACTCGTAACTCGTGTATCATGTGAACAATTCAAAGGTTTAGTATCAAGGAAAACAGGTCTGGAGCTTCTAATTCAAACTCATGATGACCTTTTTTTTTTACTTCTTATCTTCGTACTTCGTCCAAACAAATGGCGTTGAAATCCACCAGAAGTCGGAGAAGAAAAGGCGCTAGAATCATTTTCAGCACGACTGCTGCTCTTCCTTCTCCGCCTGCTCTACATGTGAGACACATTCCTCACACCTATCAGGCCAAACTCACACCTCCTGACAAACTAAATTACCGCCACACCGACTCGTCCTCGTCCTCCCAACCCCCCTCCCAAGCTCACACCATCGGTCCGGCCAACCGCCTGGAAACGAGTCCAGATAGAAGTTATTAAAGAGACCGTTAGGAGGTGTTGTGTCGACTCGACGTCCGACCCCGACATCATCATCTTCCGTCGGACGCCGACTCAAGCGAACGGTCGTGAACCGTGTTGGAGTCGTTTCCCCTCAAAGATGAGAATCAGAATTCTTTGTTATTTCCATTATTCGTGGAGAATTTTGGTGGAGATTTTGGTTTGAAAACAAATGAAAGCAGTTACGACTTCGTCAAGAGTCACGTGGTCTGTAAATACTACAACACCAGAGTCAAGTACTGGACAATACTACACATATATACTTGTTACTACACTATCACAATACCAGAGTCAAGTACTGGACAATACTACACATATATACTTGTTACTACACTATCACAACACCAGAGTCAAGTACTGGACAATACTACACATATATATACTTGTTACTACACTATCACAACACCAGAGTCAAGTACTGGACAATACTACACATATATACTTGTTACTACACTATCACAACACCAGAGTCAAGTACTGGACAATACTACACATATATACTTGTTACTACACTATCACAACACCAGAGTCAAGTACTGGACAATACTAAACATATATACTTGTTACTACACTATCACAACACCAGAGTCAAGTACTGGACAATACTACACATATATACTTGTTACTACACTATCACAACACCAGAGTCAAGTACTGGACAATACTACACATATATACTTGATACTACAGTATCACAACACCAGAGTCAAGTACTGGACAATACTACACATATATACTTGTTACTACACTATCACAACACCAGAGTCAAGTACTGGACAATACTACACATATATACTTGTTACTACACTATCACAACACCAGAGTCAAGTACTGGACAATACTACACATATATACTTGTTACTACACTATCACAACACCAGAGTCAAGTACTGAACAATACTACACATATATACTTGTTACTACACTATTACAACACCAGAGTCAAGTACTGGACAATACTACACATACTGTATATACTTGTTACTACACTATCACAACACCAGAGTCAAGTACTGGACAATACTACACATATATACTTGTTACTACACTATCGCAACACCAGAGTCAAGTACTGGACAATACTACACATATATACTTGTTACTACACTATTACAACACCAGAGTCAAGTACTGGACAATACTACACATACTGTATATACTTGTTACTACACTATCACAACACCAGAGTCAAGTACTGGACAATACTACACATATATACTTGTTACTACACTATCGCAACACCAGAGTCAAGTACTGGACAATACTACACATATATACTTGTTACTACACTATAGCAACACCAGAGTCAAGTACTGGACAATACTACTCATATATACTTGTTACTACACTATCACAACACCAGAGTCAAGTACTGGACAATACTACACATATATACTTGTTACTACACTATCACAACACCAGAGTCAAGTACTGGACAATACTACACATATATACTTGTTACTACACTATCACAACACCAGAGTCAAGTACTGGACAATACTACACATATATACTTGTTACTACACTATCACAATACCAGAGTCAAGTACTGGACAATACTACACATATATACTTTTTACTACACTATTACAACACCAGAGTCAAGTACTGGACACTACTACACATATATACTTGTTACTACACTATCACAACACCAGAGTCAAGTACTGGACAATACTACACATATATATACTTGTTACTACACTATCACAACACCAGATTCAAGTACTGGACAATACTACACATATATACTTGTTACTACACTATCACAACACCAGAGTCAAGTACTGGACAATACTACACATATATACTTGTTACTACACTATCACAACACCAGAGTCAAGTACTGGACAATACTACACATATATACTTGTTACTACACTATCACAACACCAGAGTCAAGTACTGGACAATACTACACATATATACTTGTTACTACACTATCACAACACCAGAGTCAAGTACTGGACAATACTACACATATATACTTGTTACTACACTATCATGACACCAGAGTCAAGTACTGGACAATACTACACATATATACTATTTACTACACTATTACAAAACCAGAGTCAAGTACTGGACACTACTACACATATATACTTGTTACTACACTATCACAACACCAGAGTCAAGTACTGGACAATACTACACATATATACTTGTTACTACACTATCACAACACCAGAGTCAAGTACTGGACAATACTACACATATATACTTGTTACTACACTATCACAACACCAGAGTCAAGTACTGGACAATACTACACATATATACTTGTTACTACACTATCACAACACCAGAGTCAAGTACTGGACAATACTACACATATATACTTGTTACTACACTATCACAACACCAGAGTCAAGTACTGGACAATACTACACATATATACTTGTTACTACACTATCACAACACCAGAGTCAAGTACTGGACAATACTACACATATATACTTGTTACTACACTATCACAACACCAGAGTCAAGTACTGGACAATACTACACATATATACTTGTTACTACACTATCACAACACCAGAGTCAAGTACTGGACAATACTACACATATATACTTGTTACTACACTATCAAAACACCAGAGTCAAATACTGGACAATACTACACATATATACTTGTTACTACACTATCACAATACCAGAGTCAAGTACTGGACAATACTACACATATATACTTGTTACTACACTATCACAACACCAGAGTCAAGTACTGGACAATACTACACATATATCCTTGTTACTACACTATCACAACACCAGAGTCAAGTACTGGACAATACTACACATATATATACTTGTTACTACAGTATCACAACACCAGAGTCAAGTACTGGACAATACTACACATATATACTTGTTACTACACTATCACAACACCAGAGTCAAGTACTGGACACTACTACACATATATACTTGTTACTACACTATCACAACACCAGAGTCAAGTACTGGACAATACTACACATATATAGTTGTTACTACACTATCACAACACCAGAGTCAAGTACTGGACAATACTACACATATATACTTGTTACTACACTATCACAACACCAGAGTCAAGTACTGGACAATACTACACATATATACTTGTTACTACACTATCACAACACCAGAGTCAAGTACTGGACAATACTACACATATATACTTGTTACTACACTATCACAACACCAGAGTCAAGTACTGGACAATACTACTCATATATACTTGTTACTACACTATCACAACACCAGAGTCAAGTACTGGACAATACTACACATATATACTTGTTACTACACTATCACAACACCAGAGTCAAGTACTGGACAATACTACACATATATACTTGTTACTACACTATCACAACACCAGAGTCAAGTACTGGACAATACATTATTCGTGGAGAGGATCCACTCCTTTGTTTTGGTGCAACATCCAACTGAAACTAAACACAATAACATCTACACCAACATTTGTCTTTGAAGCCCCTCCTGATCTTCTGCCGCCCACCCACAGAAGGTTGGCTGATAGCAGGCGTCGGCCTCCAGATGTGGACCTCATCACGCCGGAGTTTAACAGCTGCTACCAAACTAACCGCAGAAGCCAATCGAGCGTGACGTGTGCGATACTGCGATCTGCAGCCGGAAGATAAAAATAATCTCTCTCTGTAAATCATCTTCCTAACAAGACCTGCTTCTGGACTCGCAGATGTCGTGTAAGAAGACGAGAATCACGGCTGTAGCATGTGCGTTTTAACACGGGATCGCGTTGCAGCAGGACTTCCTGTTATTGCTCCCTCAGCTCCTGGAGAAGGACGCCGCTCTCTCAGATTTGATGTTGCCTTTTATGACGTCAACGTGGATCGTGAGTCACCCCCTGCTTTCCTAGAGCGACTCCGATGTCTCCCATCAGCCGACCTGCTTTATTACCGTCTGCAGCGAAGCGTTCGCCGAGAGAAACCACAACAAGACGCGTCTCAGACGAGTCCGTTTGCTGCAGGGATTAAGAATATTCATGACTTGAGCTCAGACGGAGTCTGCGAGTTAAGTTTAAAGGGTGTTTGTTCGACAGAAAAAACAGCACAAACTCTGGCGTAACGTCTGTGTTTGTTTGAATCTTCACACCTCTCTGTCTCCGTCCGTCTGTCTTTGGCTCGTAAGATTGTTGTTTTCAGCCTCTCCTGGTACAACTTTTTGTAAACTTGGGCTTGTTTATCAATAGATAAATCCAACTATGACCTGAGAGCAGTTCACCGTGAAGGTGGCCAGATTCGTAGTATCCATATATGTGGTCAGTGATTATTTATAGTGACATAGAGGTTTACTCACGTCTAATAAACTAATCTTTTTTATCAGTCTGTGAGATATTTCTCTGACTTTTGCATTTCACTAAACAAGCCTTTTCTCTTAAACTCACTCCTGTGTCCGTGTCCTACTTTACCACCACAACGTATCGATGCCGGAGGAGTCGGTTCATCCAAACAAAACCCTCTCGACTCCTACAAGTCTGGAATCCACTGTAGTCCATCCAAGCCACCTCACTAAGAGTCAACTCAGCACATCTCTCCAGCACACACTGAGGGCATTGAGGAGCTCCATCAGTGATAGGATGCTCCATCCCAGGTGTGTGAGGGAGAGGTACCGCAGAGCAGGGCAGATTTTTATTCTATTCTATTTAGATATTTCTTTTCATTTTATTATTCTATTTCTGGGTGTCTTTTATTTTTTTTATTTGAGGTATTGCGCTTGCTGTTGTTTAAACTGAATTTCCCCTCGCGGGACAAATAAAGGATTTCTGATTCTGAGTTTCTTACTCAGTTCTGTACTTCAGGAGATGCGTGGCCAACACTCTGGCACTGACGACTCAGTACAACTTTTTCAAGTACCGAGTCTCTGGCACCATCACAGGGTCCAGAAACCTCTGTGGTTTATTTGCCATCCTGACATATGGCACTCTCCAACCAACACACTCTCACACCTATGGACTACTCTGAGTACTCAGTCCACCTCTGTGTGGTTTTTACTTTGTATGTCTCGATCCAGGATGTTGGACTGGTACATTTATAACCTTGGGTTTTTCCTCATGTTTGCTTTTGTAACACATTTTTCTTTAAATATTGACATTTTTACTCAAAGCTTAAATTCTGGGAAACACATTGGAGATGGTTACTAATCTTTGGAGGCAAACAAAAGTGAGATATCCTTTATTTTAGATTCAATATTATTGTTGAAGATCAATACTTCCACAGGTAGAGAAGTTCTTGAGGTTTTTGAGTGAGGCAGGTCTGAGTCAAAAGTTAAGCGGTCGATTTAAGGTCTAAGTTGTGGTCAGGAGCATCAGATAGAACAAGATGGTAGTTTTGTTTCTCTAAGACGGGTGAGAAGCTGAGCTATCACGAAGAGGCTTGAAGTCCTAGACATCCCTCCTGTGAGGTGTTCTCGACATGTATGTCATGAATCACTTAACAAGGTGATCCACAAGCAGAAGACAATAAACAGCAGACAGGAGAAAAGTTACCAAAAAAACAAGAACACCAGAATGTCCACAGGATGTCAACAAGGTCCAAAACAGTATTTTTCAAAAAATAACAATCAAGTCCAGAGTCCTTTCTCTCAAAAAACAGTCCAAGGAAAACAAGGGGGTAGATTCCGACAGGGCAGCAAGACACACAATCCACTGAGGGGTAAGGAACAAAAGTCAAATCAAACACTCATCAAAAATGAAGTGACAAAAAACATTGACTAGGAAAACCTCAGGAACAACAACGTCCAAGGAACAAAGATAGAACAGCAGGTAGAGCTGAGTGGAGTCAAAAATGTACCAGGTGGGACTGGAAACGAGCTGACAACTGCTGGCTGGAGATCAGCCCCTTAAATCTGTCTGGGCTGATTGATTGATCACCAGCAGCTGTGTGACTCTGCCAAGCACTGTCAGGAACCGCGCCCGTCTACTGTCAAAGAAAAAGAAAACGGCAAAGCAGGAAGTACTTTGACAAAATAAAACAAACTAGAAGAGGATCTTGACGATTAAACTCTTCTAATGCCATTTCCAACTCTTTTTCTCCCTCCATGCATGAGCTGTCTATTGTTTCTAAATAACTTTTCCTGCCCTCGCCCCGAACAACAACTTCTATCAGGAAGTTAGTTTGGCTCCTTCTCAGAGCTGTGTGCAATGCGCTATAAGTTGAATCTTTAATGTTGGATCACAGCGAGCGCTCTATTATTGACGACACATATTGTTTGGCATCTTGAATCCGAAGCTGTCTCGCTCGCCCGCGGGTTCTTCCTCCTCCATCGAAGTCCTAGAGACGCCGGGCTTTGAAGTGTGTGCTGCCGTAGTTTGGCGCGAGGGTTGACGTGGAGTTCGCGGCAGGATTACATCCCTCCACAGGGTTGGTTGCTCACAAAGAGAACGATGTATCTGCGGATCCAGATAACTGGGAATATAGAGCTCGGCGGCTCCCAGGTTGTGAGTGTGAATCCGTTTTGTGTCTTCATGCGTGACTTTGAGCAGTTTGTGTGTGGGTGTTGAAAGCCCACGGGCAAGACTTTTCACAATAACACCCTATAGATGACGAGCAGAACTGTGAATTCGGTGTCAACGCCGCAATGCAGTCTCCAGATTTCATCGCCTCAGGCGCTATTTGTGATCAATATGTAGCACCTTGTCTCGACGCAGGTTCTCACCTGCGAGTTCAACCATCACACATTTTAAAATAATACATTTACAATCATCGTCAGGTGACTCACCTGTCAACACTCGTTTGTCACGTTATTCTAATCGACTATCGAGCGTCGTCTTCCAATCAATCTTCGTGATTGAACGTACTGATCATCTTACGTGACGCCCGTGTGACCTATTGTGTCTCCGTCACCGATGATGCTCACTGACCTTCCCTGTGACCTTTGGCTGTCTGGTCACCACCTGGCCATGGGGGGTGGTTCTGTGCTAGAGAACACAAACAGACTTCCTGGCACTCACCTGACGAAGATTAATGAGTCCTCAGATATTCATTAGTGTTCTCGGGAACAGCAGTCGGACGCGGCTCGAGGCCAGACTCCAGCCAGTGCCGCTGAGTTTTATTATTATTAAATGATGATGCAAACAACAAGATGGATATTATGAAGTTTGTTTCTCTGGTTAAAAAAAGTAGTCATTCTCAGTACTAGCTGAGGTATTTGTCTTTGCCCGTGGATTTTTATATACGATACAAAACAATTTTTCCGGGCACACAGTGGCTCAGATTGCGAGAATGCTGCTGGTTCACTTCCAGGTCAGTTAAGGTAAGGTAAGGTAAAACTTTATTGATCCCTCAGAAGGTCTCCTTCGGGAAATTGTTTTTTCCAGTAGCCAGCAATTTTTCAAAAACAATAAAAAATAATACATAAAAAATTAAATAATAAGAAGAACATAAAGAGGAAGAACAAGATGACACAATCTAAGTCTAAAGATAAAGATAAAGAACATAGATCAAAGAAAAACAACAAAGACAAAGGATACAAAGACTAACATAGAACAGAACATCCAGATACTTTCACTCCACTCCTGCCCCCGAACTCAGAATTGTACAATTTAATAGCCCGAGGGATGAATGAGTCCCTGAGTCTATTTGTTTTGCACCTGGGTAGGAGCATTCGTGCTTCATCTGCTTCTCTGCTCACTGATGACAGTGTTGGGACTTTAACCTGACACAGATTTAAGAAGGAAGAGCAAGTGTATCTTAAGATCAATCTTACAAAAATGCCAAAAACTCGAGCCAACTTGTGATCTTTCTGTGTGTAGTTAGTATGTTCTCCCTGTGTTGCGTGGGTTTACTCCAGACACTCCGGTTTCCTCCCAGAGCCCGAAAACATACAGAGGTTGATTGAGAACTTGTCTCTGAGTGCCCCGAGACAGACTGGTGTCCTGTCCAGGGTGTCCCCCGCCTCTCGCCCGAAGAAGGCTTAAAACATTGGAGGACTTTTGGCAACTTTTAATAGTTGGTAACTGACTTAATGTTGGAGCTACAAAGTTCTTTAGTTTAAAACCTTCTTTGGAATGAGACGAATAAACCTTGTTGGCCTCTAAGTCCGGACTCAGATGGGTTCATGGCGTCATCGTGAGTCCAAGAAGAATAGCTCTGTAGGACCCTTCGTAGCACCTGTGAGGAGGAAACCAAGTGGATACCAGAGCCTTCTTTGTGAACCTGGTCTAGAAAAGCGCTCTATAAATATATTGCTTACTTACTTACTTGTATAGATATATATACATAAAATACCTTCTACTCATTCATCATACAGTTTTTACTTGTGTTTGTTTCGCCTAAGATGGAGAAAACTAACCAGAAAAAACAGCCGATGAAATTAAATAAAGTAAATAAATAGTAAAAAGTAAATACTAAATATTGTTGTTTTTCCTAGTCTGTGTTTGAACGTGTTGTAGAAGGTGTTCATGATGATTTATATGCAGTTGGAAGGGAAAGTGAAAGAATGTTCCTCATGAAAAGGATGAGTTTGTTCAACAGCACCTCAACATGTTCACCTTCCTCAGCCTTTAACAATCTATCGTAGCAAGTCGTTGTAAACATTGTTACAAACATGATTTATTTGAACAGCAGCTCAACTTCCACACAAACACAGATGGAGGCTCTAATTACTGCACCCACCTCACTTATGGTGCCAACAAAACCCCCATGATACCTTCTCAACCTACTCTATTATGCAACGCCTCATTGGCTGCTGCGCTGCATTTAAAATACAAGTGTGATTCATTGACTGGGCGGCAAAGCATCACGGGAGATGAGCGGGTTGTTGCTATACGATGGCGACTCATATGTTGATTTGAAGGTTAAAGGCTTGTTTATTCAATTTTGTTTGTGAAGTGACAAATAAACAGCGGAGCCAAGACACTTTGTCTCCCAGCTGGTCTGGGGCCGCCTTGGGGGCCCCCCCCAGGAGGAGCCGGGGCGAGGAAAGTCTGGACTTCCAGACCCGAACCCCGGATAAGCTAAAGAAAACTAAGTGAAACTACTTTTGTTTAATGCAGGGGATTCCAGATAAAGTGCAAAGGACGACAAAGTGCAAACGTAAATAAGGCAAAGAAAACGAGAATAAGGTGATTGAGTGACGATGACGATGAAACCTCAAGTTAGCTTAGTTAGTTGGGGGTCGATGGAAAAAAGGGCTGATGAACAACAACGTCCAAGGAACAAAGATAGAACAGCAGGTAGAACTGAGTGGAGTCAAAAATGTACCAGGTGGGACTGGAAACGAGCTGACAACTGCTGGCTGGAGATCAGCCCCTTAAATCTGTCTGGGCTGATTGATTGATCACCAGCAGCTGTGTGACTCTGCCAACCACTGTCCGGAACCGCGCCCGTCAACTGACGATGAAACCTCAAGTTAGCTTTGTGTAGTCCAGGGTCAGTTCTGATATGTATCCTAGTCCTTCTGAAGTTAATGCTGCCGACGCTATCGAGTATTCTTCCACTGCTATAAATACAAAGTAGATCCTCGTCATCACCTTCCTCACCACACGCTCCAGTTGACGTTGTGTAGTTGTTGGGGGTCGATGGAAAAAAGGGCTGATGAACAACAACGTCCAAGGAACAAAGATAGAACAGCAGGTAGAACTGAGTGGAGTCAAAAATGTACCAGGTGGGACTGGAAACGAGCTGACAACTGCTGGCTGGAGATCAGCCCCTTAAATCTGTCTGGGCTGATTGATTGATCACCAGCAGCTGTGTGACTCTGCCAACCACTGTCAGGAACCGCGCCCGTCAACTGACGATGAAACCTCAAGTTAGCTTTGTGTAGTCCAGGGTCAGTTCTGATATGTATCCTAGTCCTACTGAAGTTAATGCTGCCGACGCTATCGAGTATTCTTCCACTGCTATAAATACAAAGTAGATCCTCGTCATCACCTTCCTCACCACACGCTCCAGTTGTGTAGTTGTTGGGGGTCGATGGAAAAAAGGGCTGATGAACAACAACGTCCAAGGAACAAAGATAGAACAGCAGGTAGAACTGAGTGGAGTCAAAAATGTACCAGGTGGGACTGGAAACGAGCTGACAACTGCTGGCTGGAGATCAGCCCCTTAAATCCGTCTGGGCTGATTGATTGATCACCAGCAGCTGTGTGACTCTGCCAACCACTGTCAGGAACCGGGCCCGTCAACTGACGATGAAACCTCAAGTTAGCTTTGTGTAGTCCAGGGTCAGTTCTGATATGTATCCTAGTCCTACTGAAGTTAATGCTGCCGACACTATCGAGTATTCTTCCACTGCTATAAATACAAAGTAGATCCTCGTCATCACCTTCCTCACCACACGCTCCAGTTGTGTAGTTGTTGGGGGTCGATGGAAAAAAGGGCTGATGAACAACAACGTCCAAGGAACAAAGATAGAACAGCAGGTAGAACTGAATGGAGTCAAAAATGTACCAGGTGGGACTGGAAACGAGCTGACAACTGCTGGCTGGAGATCAGCCCCTTAAATCTGTCTGGGCTGATTGATTGATCACCAGCAGCTGTGTGACTCTGCCAACCACTGTCCGGAACCGGGCCCGTCAACTGACGATGAAACCTCAAGTTAGCTTTGTGTTGTCCAGGGTCAGTTCTGATATGTATCCTAGTCCTACTGAAGTTAATGCTGCCGACGCTATCGAGTATTCTTCCACTGCTATAAATACAAAGTAGATCCTCGTCATCACCTTCCTCACCACACGCTCCAGTTGTGTAGTTGTTGGGAGTCGATGGAAAAAAGGGCTGATGAACAACAACGTCCAAGGAACAAAGATAGAACAGCAGGTAGAACTGAGTGGAGTCAAAAATGTACCAGGTGGGACTGGAAACGAGCTGACAACTGCTGGCTGGAGATCAGCCCCTTAAATATGTCTGGGCTGATTGATTGATCACCAGCAGCTGTGTGACTCTGCCAACCACTGTCCGGAACCGGGCCCGTCAACTGACGATGAAACCTCAAGTTAGCTTTGTGTTGTCCAGGGTCAGTTCTGATATGTATCCTAGTCCTACTGAAGTTAATGCTGCCGACGCTATCGAGTATTCTTCCACTGCTATAAATACAAAGTAGATCCTCGTCATCACCTTCCTCACCACACGCTCCAGTTGTGTAGTTGTTGGGGGTCGATGGAAAAAAGGGCTGATGTAGGCGGTGTTGTTACTGATGGATGAAGAGCTGGTGCGTCTGACACGTGCTGCTGAGATGCTAACAGCGACACACAGCCATGAATCTGAGGCCATTGTTGCTCAGAGCAGCCATCATGTGTAATTGTAGTTTTTATGCTTCACCATTAAGCCCTGAACGGACCTCGATCATCTGACGTGAGGTCAGTCCAGACGAACCATCTGCCGCCTCGTATTTACCAGTCACACCAGCCTCACGGACTGCATCGGTCAGCGCTCGCCGTGCGGACCCTCGCCTCCACGACCGCCTGCTGCTCCGGCACGAGGCGTCCAATGAGACGCGGCGGATTATTGAGGTGTGTGTTGGCGCCGCCGCTGGACAGATGCTCCAGATGCTGCAGGTAATGGATGCTGGGCTGAGAGGAATCGACTCCGATTACTGATGGATTTGACTTAATGGCCGTGAGGGAGTCGGATCCATGAGACGAGGGAACACTCCTTACAGTGAAGGGTTTAATTGTGGGATTTTAACGACGTTATTATTCACGGTGCAGCGTTAACTACGACAGCGAATTATCCTGTCCGTGATTTTCTAGTTTATAAGATTATTTATTCATTTTTCAAACTGTTTTAATCCATTTGTTTTACTGTGAAATAACATCACTTTTTTTTAAAATGTTGCTCTCTGGATGAATCTTCTTCCTCTGGATGTTCTACCTGAAACTGTACATGTTTAGCTTGTTGCTATTTTAACTTTATCCATAATCTTTGACATATTTTTCTTTTGCTCGGATGTTAATATTTTGGGCACATTTTCATGATCGCGTCACAAATTTATTGGTTAAAACGTTGATTTGTTGAGATTTTGAAAGTCATTACTCATCTCAATACTTTTCTAATACATTTATTTTTCAAGAAAATCGGAAATACTTGCAAATTATTCTCATTTCAATGACATGTTTTTAAAGCAAATCTGTTTTTTAAGAATACATGTCTTTAGTATGAGTGTGTGTGTGAATGGTTGTGTGTCCTTGTGTGTCCTGAGACAGACTGGTGTCCTGTCCAGGGTGTCCCCTGCCTCTCGCCCTATGATACTGGGATTGACTCCAATCTCCTTGCAGTAGAAAATGAATGAATGAGTGTCTTGAGTATTAATGTAAATGAAGCAAAAGTCATACTTCGAGGCTCGTCATGAACTAAACCCAGAACTTTGACGTCGACTCGACTTTACCGGCAGAGACTCTGTTATCCCGTCACACACTCGTGCTCTTATCAGCCCTTCAAACCTGGCGGACACTGATCCGGCAGACGACGGTTCTTATCAGTCGCACCAGCGTCACCTGCAGCGCTTTATCTGCCGCTGGATGTCGGACGACAAGGTTTTATCCAGAGCACCTTGTTTACCAGGAGCTCTGCTTTATTAGAGGATTATTGTGTGACTCTATTTTATCATCAGTGTGTGTGTTGTTGTGATGTGTGACTCTATTGTATCATCAGTGTGTGTGTTGTTGTGATGTGTGACTCTATTGTAAGTAAGTAAGTAAGTAATATATATTTATATAGCGCTTTTCGAGACCAGGGTCACAAAGCGCTTTAACAATCAAAACAATACTCAAAACAGTACATGCTTCAAAGATCAAGACAACACAGAGAACAACACAGGAGTTCGAGAAATTCAAGGAAAAGCCTGAACAAATAGAAACGTCTTAAGATGTTTCTTAAAGGAGTCAGTAGACTCCATCAAGCGCAAAGAGAGAGGAAGATTGTTCCAAAGCTTAGGAGCAACAGCCTGAAAAGATTTCTCTCCTCTGGTCCTGAGCCGTGTGCGTGGAACCATAAGTAGATTCTGATCCACAGACCTCAGAGACCGAGCTGGGGTGTAAGGCTGGATCAGATCAGTGATGTAAGGAGGAGCCTGACCATGAATAGCTCTGAAAGTAAGAACCAGAATTTTAAAGTTGATCCTGAAAGAAACTGGAAGCCAGTGAAGAGTTTTAAGGACCGGAGAAATGTGAGTTCTTCTAGTAGAGCGGGTCAGAATTCTCGCTGCAGAGTTCTGAATCAACTGCAGACGAGACACATCCTTCTTGTTTAGACATGAAAACAAACTGTTACAATAGTCCAGACGAGAAGAAACAAACGCATGGATTACAAGCTCCAGATCATGTTGTGACAACATTTTCCTAAGTTTAGAGATTTTTCTCAGTTGAAGGAAACAGTTTCTGGTCAGTTTTCTGCAGTGTTGAACAAGAGACATGTCTTTATCAAATACAACACCCAGGTTTCTCAGGCTCAGTTTGACAGACTGACCTAAGTCACCCAAGTACTGACTCAACCCTGGAATCTTATCATCAGGAGCAATCACCAGAGTTTCAGTTTTGTCCACATTAAGCTGTAAAGTGTTTTCACTCAGCCATTGTTTGACTTCTAGCAAACAATTGACTAAGCTGTTCAGCCTTTGCGGCTCAGTTGGGTCAAAAGAGCAGTAGAGCTGGATGTCATCAGCAAAAATGTGATAAGAAACATCTGGAAATCTCTGAATGATTTTACCAAGGGGAATCAAGTACAGCAAAAACAATAAAGGACCCAGAACAGAACCTTGAGGGACTCCACACAACAGATCTGCCGATTCAGACCTCATTTGATTGGCAGATACACTAAAACTGCGCCCAGAAAGGTAAGATGAGAACCATTCTAACACAGACCCAGACAGTCCCACTTCATCCCTTAGTCTTCTCAGCAGGATCTGGTGATCAACTGTGTCAAAGGCTGACGACAGATCCAAGAGAACCAGAACAGTGAATTTACCAGAGTCAGCCGACATCATGATGTCACTGGACACTTTCAGTAAAGCTGTCTCCGTAGAGTGATGTTTACGGAAGCCAGACTGAAACTTCTCATGGATGTCGCTCTGATCCAAGAACAAAGACAGCTGCTCGGACACCACCTTCTCCAAGATCTTGGACAAGAAAGGGAGCTTAGAAATAGGCCTGAAATTACTGAGGTCAGTTGGGTCTAAGCCTGGTTTTTTGAGCAGAGGCTCCACAATGGCATGTTTAAATGCATTGGGAAAAACCCCTGTGGAAAGGGAGAGGTTCACCATATTGGTAACCCAGGGGCCAATTACATCAAATACTTTGATAAAAAGCCTACAAGGAAGGACGTCATCTGAGCAAGAGGAGGGTTTCATCTTGTTCACTAGTGCTGAAATATCACCCAAAGATACAGCAGAGAAGGATGACCAAGAGAAGGAGATGGGCTCAGAGACAGTAGGGGTTCCCAACAAAGGGGGAGAGATTTTCTCTTTGATCAATTTAATTTTGTCAATGAAAAATCTCAACAATGCATTGCTGTCAGCTTCACAGAAGACCGGCGTGATTTGAGGAGCAGGAGACACAAGAGAATTAATCGTGTCAAACAAAACTTTGGGGTTTTTCCTATTTGCTGCTACCAGTTTTCTGATGTAATCAGATCTAGCAGTTTCTACCATCTCATTGTAAGAAGTCAACAGATCCCTGAGGTGAAGTCTGTGCACCTCAAGTTTAGTAGACTTTTGTGTTGTTGTGATGTGTGACTCTATTGTATCATCAGTGTGTGTGTTGTTGTGATGTGTGACTCTATTGTATCATCAGTGTGTGTGTTGTTGTGATGTGTGACTCTATTGTATCATCAGTGTGTGTGTTGTTGTGATGTGTGACTCTATTGTATCATCAATTTGTGTGTTGTTGTGATGTGTGACTCTATTGTATCATCAGTGTGTGTGTGTTGTTGTGATGTGTGACTCGATTGTATCATCAGTGTGTGTGTTGTTGTGATGTGTGACTCTATTGTATCATCAATGTGTGTGTTGTTGTGATGTGTGACTCTATTGTATCATCAGTGTGTGTGTGTTGTTGTGATGTGTGACTCTATTGTATCATCAGTGTGTGTGATGTGTGACTCTATTGTATCATCAGTGTGTGTGTGTTGTTGTGATGTGTGACTCTATTGTATCATCAGTGTGTGTGTGTTGTTGTGATGTGTGACTCTATTGTATCATCAGTGTGTGTGTTGTTGTGATGTGTGACTCTATTGTATCATCAGTGTGTGTGTTGTTGTGATGTGTGACTCTATTGTATCATCAGTGTGTGTGTTGTTGTGATGTGTGACTCTATTGTATCATCGGTGTGTGTGTGTTGTTGTGATGTGTGACTCTATTGTATCATCAGTGTGTGTGTTGTTGTGATGTGTGACTCTATTGTATCATCAGTTTGTGTGTTGTTGTGATGTGTGACTCTATTGTATCATCAGTGTGTGTGTGTTGTTGTGATGTGTGACTCTATTGTATCATCAGTGTGTGTGTTGTTGTGATGTGTGACTCTATTGTATCATCAGTGTGTGTGTTGTTGTGATGTGTGACTCTATTGTATCATCAGTGTGTGTGTTGTTGTGATATGTGACTCTATTGTATCATCAGTGTGTGTGTTGTTGTGATGTGTGACTCTATTGTATCATCAGTGTGTGTTGTTGTGACGTGTGACTCTATTGTATCATCAGTGTGTGTGTTGTTGTGATGTGTGACTCTATTGTATCATCAGTGTGTGTGTTGTTGTGATGTGTGCCTCTATTGTATCATCAGTGTGTGTGTTGTTGTGATGTGTGACTCTATTGTATCATCAGTGTGTGTGTGTTGTTGCTTTTCTTAGAGACTATTGTGATGAGTTCACTGAGAGGGTTTGAGATGAAGGGACATTGTTGTTGAATTGATTTTTCGTCAAAAGGCTTTTACTCCTGCCTCAGGATTAGATTTGACTCTAACAGGATTAGTTTAAATCTGTTCAAGTCATAGAAAGCTGGAAACGTAACTTTGTCGCTTGGAAAAAGGAACCACTATATTTGTTGCAATTCCACTAAACAAAAGATAAACCAAGTGGACCTGGTCCCACTGGTTTCTTCTGAGGTCACGGCTGGACGCCTTCATCGTCATCTTCCTCGACCACTGCGTCTACGATCCTCAAGGTCGTCTCTTTGTTCTTCAGAAGAACGTCTTGAAACATCGGAGATCTTTGGAGAAACCTTGACGCAGTAGAACTTCTTGTTGCTCAGTCGTGGTGTGACGTGAACCTTCATCTGTGTTTCAACTACTTGATGATCATTAGAACCTGTTTGTACAAGATATATACACTACCGTTCAAAAGTTTGGGGTCACTTAGAAATGTCCTTATTTTTGAAAGAAAAGCACCATTTCCAGCAACTATCACTCCAGTGTTCTAATGGTACAATGTGTTTGCTCATTGGTTCAGAAGGTTAATGGATGATTAGAAAACCCTTGTGCAATTATGTTAGCACAGCTGAAAACAGTTTAGCTGGTTAGAGAAGCTATAAAACTGACCTTCCTTTGAGCTAGTTGAGTATCTGGAGCATCACATTTGTGGGGACGATTAAACGCTCAAAATGGCCAGAAAAAAAAAACTTTCATGTGAAACTCGACAGTCTATTCTTGTTCTTAGAAATGAAGGCTATTCCATGCGAGAAATTGCCAAGAAACTGAAGATTTCCTAAAACGGTGTGTACTACTCCCTTCAGAGAACAGCACAAACTGGCTCTAACCAGAGTAGAAAGAGAAGTGGGAGGCCCCGCTGCACAACTCAGCAAGAAGATAAGTACATTAGAGTCTCTAGTTTGAGAAATAGACGCCTCACAGGGTCCTCAACTGGCAGCTTCATTAAATAGTACCCGCAAAACGCCAGTGTCAACATCTACAGTGAAGAGGCGACTCCGGGATGCTGGCCTTCAGGGCAGAGTGGCAAAGAAAAAGCCATATCTGAGACTGGCCAATAAAAGAAAATGATTAATATGGGCAAAAGAACACAGACATTGGACAGAGAAAGATTGGAAAAAAGTGTTATGGACGGACGAATCGAAGTTTGAGGTGTTTGGATCACATAGAAGAACATTTGTGAGACGCAGGACAACTGAAAAGATGCTGGAAGAGTGCCTGACGCCATCTGTCAAGCATGGTGGGGGTAACGTGATGGTCTGGGGTTGCTTTGGTGCTGGTAAGGTGGGAGATTTGTTCAGGGTTAAAGGGATTCTAAATAAGGAAGTGAACGCGCTCGTGAGCGCACACTCTTTGTGTGGCGTGTCTGAGTTGTGCTGCGGTGTGTCTGACACGAACAGTGTCGACTCCAAATGTGTGTTTGCTTTGACAGGCGCCGTCAACGCGTGTCACTGAGCACGAGTCGAGCCAAGGTTTCACCAAAGTCACGCGTGACGTCACATCTGACTGTCAATCACCGTCCATGACGGCTGACCTTTCTGGTGTGAACTTTGACCCGCTCTGCACACGACTCATTACACAAGCAGACACTACTCTTGACCTTTTGCACGATGGATGGAAGGTGCCAAATGTCAGTGAGGACCTGCGGCCATCTTGTTGTTCCCGGAGTGTTCAGAAGAAACGCACACAGTTGAACAATGTGTGCAATGTAGTGTGAACAAACGTATTAGTGAGAGTCAAAGTTCAGCTAAAGTGTGTGTGTGTGTGATGATACAATATAACTACACATCACAACAAACACACACACACACTGATGATACAATAGAACTACACATCACAACAAACACAGTGTGTGTGTGTGTGTTGTTGTGATGTGTGACTCTATTGTATCATCAGTGTGTGTGTTGTTGTGATGTGTGACTCTATTGTATCATCAGTGTGTGTGTTGTTGTGATGTGTGACTATATTGTATCATCAGTGTGTGTGTTGTTGTGATGTGTGACTCTATTGTATCATCAGTGTGTGTGTGTTGTTGTGATGTGTGACTCTATTGTATCATCAGTGTGTGTGTGTTGTTGTGATGTGTGACTCTATTGTATCATCAGTGTGTGTGTTGTAATGTGTGACTCTATTGTATCATCAGTGTGTGTGTTGTTGTGATGTGTGACTCTATTGTATCATCAGTGTGTGTGTTGTTGTGATGTGTGACTCTATTGTATCATCAGTGTGTGTGTTGTTGTGATGTGTGACTCTATTGTATCATCAGTGTGTGTGTAGTTGTGATGTGTGACTATTGTATCATCAGTGTGTGTTGTTGTGATGTGTGACTATTGTATCATCAGTGTGTGTTGTTGTGATGTGTGACTCTATTGTATCATCAGTGTGTGTTGTTGGGATGTGTGACTCTATTGTATCATCAGTGTGTGTGTGTTGTTGTGATGCGTGACTCTATTGTATCATCAGTGTGTGTTGTTGTGATGTGTGACTCTATTGTATCATCAGTGTGTGTGTGTTGTTGTGATGTGTGACTCTTTTGTATCATCAGTGTGTGTGTGTTGTTGTGATGTGTGACTATTGTATCATCAGTGTGTGTGTTGTTGTGATGTGTGACTCTATTGTATCATCAGTGTGTGTGTGTTGTTGTGATGTGTGACTCTATTGTATCATCAGTGTGTGTGTTGTTGTGATGTGTGACTCTATTGTATCATCAGTGTGTGTGTGTTGTTGTGATGTGTGACTCTATTGTATCATCAGTGTGTGTGATGTGTGACTCTATTGTATCATCAGTGTGTGTTGTTGTGATGTGTGACTCTATTGTATCATCAGTGTGTGTGTTGTTGGGATGTGTGACTCTATTGTATCATCAGTGTGTGTGTGTTGTTGTGATGTGTGACTATTGTATCATCAGTGTGTGTTGTTGTGATGTGTGACTCTATTGTATCATCAGTGTGTGTGTGTTGTTGTGATGTGTGACTATTTTGTATCATCAGTGTGTGTGTGTTGTTGTGATGTGTGACTATTGTATCATCAGTGTGTGTGTTGTTGTGATGTGTGACTCTATTCTATCATCAGTGTGTGTGTGTTGTTGTGATGTGTGACTCTATTGTATCATCAGTGTGTGTGTTGTTGTGATGTGTGACTCTATTGTATCGTCAGTGTGTGTTGTTGTGATGTGTGACTCTATTGTATCATCAGTGTGTGTGTTGTTGTGATGTGTGACTCTGTTGTATCATCAGTGTGTGTGTTGTTGTGATGTGTGACTCTATTGTATCATCAGTGTGTGTGTGTGTTGTTGTGATGTGTGACTCTATTGTATCATCAGTGTGTTTGTTGTTGTGATGTGTGACTCTATTGTGTCATCAGTGTGTGTGTTGTTGTGATGTGTGACTCTATTGTATCATCAGTGTGTGTTGTTGTTGTGATGTGTGACTCTATTGTATAATCAGTGTGTGTTGTTGTGATGTGTGACTCTATTGTATCATCAGTGTGTGTGTTGTTGTGATGTGTGACTATTGTATCATCAGTGTGTGTTGTTGTGATGTGTGACTCTATTGTATCATCAGTGTGTGTTGTTGTGATGTGTGACTCTATTGTATCATCAGTGTGTGTGTTGTTGTGATGTGTGACTCTATTGTATCATCAGTGTGTTGTTGTGATGTGTGACTCTATTGTATCATGACCCACTGACCTCTCAGGAGGTCGTGAGATCTCGTAGTATCAAACAAACACACGTGTAATAATCCAGTTCTATCCCAGGATCTAGAATAATCTCCACATGTCAAAACTGACTCTCTCTCGTCATAATTAGCTGCTCGAGGATCACCTGAGAACCGAGGTCCGGGTGCGAGAGCGTCGGCGGCGCGAGGAGATAACAGGAAGTTAATCCCACGGATTCCAGCGAACAATAAAAGCGACTCACGCCTCTTCCTGCCGGAGTGACCCACTTGAACATGGATCCCTCAGAGTTCCTCCTCCTCACGAGTGGGTGTGGAGGGTCCGGGGGATCAGCCGTGTTTACGCTGGACTCAGGAAGCTCTCGCGCGAATGTTTGCCTGAAGATTTCGCACTAAACCTGATCCTCTTCTGGGAAGACTCGGCTCTCGCGGCGTTGAAGTCGCGGCCAGAGTCTGTGGTGAGTCGAGTTGTTTCGCTGGTGAAGCGTCACGGACTGGGTTGAGTCCAGCAGGACTGGGTTGAGTCCAGCAGGACTGGGTTGAGTCCAGCAGGACTGGGTTGAGTCCAGCAGGACTAGGTTCAGTCCAGCAGGACTGGGTTTAGTCCAGCAGGACTTGGTTCAGTCCAGCAGGACTGGGTTTAGTCCAGCAGGATTGGGTTGAGTCCAGCAGGACTGGGTTTAGTCCAGCCGGAGTGGGTTGAGTCCAGCAGGACTGGGTTTAGTCCAGCAGGACTGGGTTTAGTCCAGCAGGATTGGGTTGAGTCCAGCAGGACTGGGTTTAGTCCAGCAGGACTGGGTTTAGTCCAGCAGGACTGGGTTTAGTCCAGCAGGAGTGGGTTGAGTCCAGCAGGACTGGGTTCAGTCCAGCAGCAAACTGAGCGACCTCAGAGAGGAGCCGCCGGCGCGTCGTGATATCACCATATCAATTATAAATCCACCTCCTTGTACACGCATTGTATCATCAGTGTGTGTGTGTGTTGTTGTGATGTGTGACTCTATTGTATCATCAGTGTGTGTGTGTTGTTGTGATGTGTGACTCTATTGTATCATCAGTGTGTGTGTTTGTTGTTGTGATGTGTGACTCTATTGTATCATCAGTGTGTGATGTGTGACTCTATTGTATCATCAGTGTGTGTGTTGTTGTGATGTGTGACTCTAATGTATCATCAGTGTGTGTGTGTTGTTGTGATGTGTGACTCTATTGTATCATCAGTGTGTGTGTGTTGTTGTGATGTGTGACTCTATTGTACCATCAGTGTGTGTGTGTTGTTGTGATGTATGACTCTATTGTATCATCAGTGTGTGTGTGTTGTTGTGATGTATGACTCTATTGTATCATCAGTGTGTGTGTGTTGTTGTGATGTGTGACTCTATTGTATCATCAGTGTGTGTGTTGTAATGTGTTACTCTATTGTATCATCAGTGTGTGTGTTGTGATGTGTGACTCTATTGTATCATCAGTGTGTGTGTTGTGATGTGTGACTCTATTGTATCATCAGTGTGTGTTGTTGTGATGTGTGACTCTATTATATCATCAGTGTGTGTGTGTGTTGTTGTGATGTGTGACTCTATTGTATCATCAGTGTGTGTGTGTTGTTGTGATGTGTGACTCTATTGTATCATCAGTGTGTGTGTGTTGTTGTGATGTGTGACTCTATTGTATCATCAGTGTGTGTGTGTTGTTGTGATGTGTGACTCTATTATATCATCAGTGTGTGTTTGTACAAAACTCTCTTTTCATTGAAATATTGACATTAGAAAATGATCTTAAGCTCCGCCCACTGAAAACACTTTGTTTTTGGGAGATGAAATCTTGTTGACCATAACCACACCCACTCTGCTGTGATTGGTCAGGCATGGAGGTTTGTCATCAATAGTCTCCACCTCCAAGGGACCCGTTGTATAAACAAAACGTGATTACAGCTGGAGGAGGAGTGAAGCCATTATTACATCATCATGGACTCTTGTAACCTCTCGTTCGTCCAGATTTCAGAGCAACTTTATAAAGTAATAAAGTGTAAAACATGGTCCTGATGAGAAGTTACTGCGTCTTGAAGAACATTCACTACATGTCAGGAGAGTTGAAGGTTCACTTTAAAAAAAAAAAGAGCGACCTCAGCAGGATCGTTGGATCAGGTCTGGATCCGTCCTGATGGCCCAGCTGTCATCAGACCTTCTAACACGTCAGGAGACCATGTTCAAAGCTTGTCTTGACAGCTGATGCTCCTCCTCCTCCTCCTCCAACTCACCTGAGGTGTGATCCTTAGATCCAGGCCGGACGCTGACTCCACAGTTTGTTGAAACACCGACAGACAAAAGGTTCTCGTTCCTCTCGAAATGTCGTCACAGAGCCTGTCAAACCTCACACCTCGGTCCTTCAACCGGACCTTCTGGTCTCCACGTATGTCTTTGTGTTGAGAACATTCACGATGCTTGTATAAACTCATGAGGAGATTTATTTGCTGTTTATTTACGGTTTCTTTGCTCTGATCCGACGCGACTTGACAGACGAGCATTTTGCAGTTATTTGTAGAACCTCTTATCACTGATTCAGTTCCTGGTCTCGATCGGCATCAGACCCTCGTGCTTCAGGATTAAAGCTTCATAAACGTAGATCATCTGCCTGGAGGGGTTTGAATCAAGATAAATATAGATTGAAAATTGAATTAAATTGAGTGTTTGATCTTCACATGATTCAGGGAGACAATAGAGACGATAATGACCGAGAAAACACCCGATTCGGTTTCTGTCATACCATTGAATGGGCGCAAATCCTCATATTATCATCCATTCATATGGGCCAGTAGGGCCCTATTCTACCTACTATATTGTCTCGAGGGGGTTTCGATCCCGCGTCCCTGGGGCCAAAAAAGACAACCATGGCCGATTTGCTATCCACTGAGCTAAAAGCTAACACTAACCCTAACCCTAGGCTCTTTAACCCTAACCCTAACCCTAGGCTCTTTAACCCTAACCCTAACCCTAACCCTAGGGTCTTTAACCCTAACCCTAACCCTAACCCGGTACTTCCGTATCCTTTCGTGTTTTTCCGTATCTTTCCGGTTTGCGTCCAAGAAAGATAAAGTTATCTGTCTTTAAACTGAATAAATAAAATGTTAGGTTTAGGTTTAGGGTTAGGGTTAGGGTTAAAGACCCTAAGGTTAGGGTTAAAGACCCTAGAGTTAGGGTTAGTGTTAGGGTTAGGGTTAGGGTTAGGGTTAAAGACCCTAGGGTTAGGGTTCAAGACCCTAGAGTTAGGGTTAGTGTTAGGGTTAGGGTTAGGGTTAAAGACCCTAGGGTTAGGGTTAAAGACCCTAGAGTTAGGGTTAGTGTTAGGGTTAGGGTTAGGATTAAAGACCCTAGGGTTAGGGTTAAAGACCCTAGAGTTAGGGTTAGTGTTAGGGTTAGGGTTAAAGACCCTAGGGTTAGGGTTAAAGACCCTAGAGTTAGGGTTAGTGTTAGGGTTAGGGTTAAAGACCCTAGGGTTAGGGTTAAAGACCCTAGGGTTAGGGTTACAGACCCTAGAGTTAGGGTTAGTGTTAGGGTTAGGGTTAAAGAGCCTAGGGTTAGGATTAGTGTCAGCGTTAGGGTGCAGCTCAGTGGATAGCAAATCGGCCATGGTTGTCTTTTCTTTCTTTTTTTTGGCCCCAGGGACGCAGGATCGAAACCCGCTCAAGACAATATAGTAGGTAGAGTAGGGCCCTACTGGCCCATATGAATGGATGATAATATGAGGATATGCGCCCATTCAATGGTATGACAGAAACCAAATCGGGTGAAGAAAATGGTTGAAATCCATTTGAAGAAAAGAGAAAATCCTCACACTAGTGAACCATCTTAAGATCCGTGTTGAGTGTGAGACACGTGCAGGCGACACATTGTTAGGACTTCGATCTGCTGTTTGTTGTGTTTATTTTCCACACAAACTCTGCTGAAAAGCATGCAGATCTGGCGGCGAACGCTCAGACGCAGGCAGGGGCGGACGAGTCCTCCGGGCTGATGACGGACAGATTGACGTCGTGTCGAATCCTTTGAGAGGTGATGAATGACTCGTGTTCGGTCCAGCGTTTGCCAGAAACCTTTCAGTCGGAGAACGTTTTGGCTGCAGGAGTTGGAACTCGCTGCCGAGCGGCGGCTCCGAACAAGCTGCGGTCGAAGTCGTACATGTTCCTGGAGAACCTGGATTCAGGGAGGATCTGAACCTGGTCCAGGACCGGGGAGTCGTGTTTGTGAAAAGCTAGCGGTTGTAAAAAAAAAAGACGAGGTCTCGAGCTCCTGAGCGTGAGGTCGTACGGTAGATGGATGTCGTCTCGCGTTTCCTGGATTCTGTTTTTCCACTTTAATAAAAGAGATTCAAAGCCGTGGCCGAGAGTCAATGTTCCATGTGTGACCATCTAAGGAAAAGTTTCCTCAAAGAACGAGCAGAACTTAAGTCATCGACTCGATCCAGACTCTGTAGGTCTTGTGGTTCAGATCCTCGCCCTGGCCTCGGGGCTCCTGCTGCTGCCGGAGAGACATTAGAAGCTTCAGGAGATGGATGGATGGTGAGGGAGGAGGGACACCAGCAGCATCAGGATGGATGGACGAGGGTGAGCGGAGAGTAATGGGGGGCGTCTGGTGAGTGATGGGGGGACATCAGTCCACGGCTGTTTCAATTTAAGCCTCACTTTACATCCTGGTCGTGTTACTCATCAGGAGTCTGTTGCCTTCTGTCCTCAACACTTTACTTCACAGTAGTATTAGTCTGTCAGGCTCTGTAGTAGTACTCTGTGTGGCTCTGTAGTATTACTCTGTCAGGCTCTGCAATATTACTCTGTGTAGCTCTGTAGTATTACTCTCTGAGGGTCTTTAGTATTCCTCTGCAAGGCTCTGTAGTATTACTCTGTCAGGCTCTGTAGTATTACTCTGTGTGGCTCTGAAGTATTACTCTTTGACACTCTGTAGTATTACTCTGTCAGGCTCTGTAGTATTACTCTGTGACGCTCTGTAGTATTACTCTGTCAGGTTATGCAGTATTACTCTATCAGACTCTGTAGTATTCCTCTGGGAGGCTCTGTAGTATTACTCAGTCAGGCTCTGTAGTATTCCTCTATGAGGCTCTGTAGTATTACTCCGTGTGGCTCTGCAGTATTACTCTGTCAGGCTCTGTAGTAGTACTCTGTGTGGCTCTGTAGTATTACTCTGTCAGGCTCTGCAATATTACTCTGTGTGGCTCTGTAGTATTACTCTCTGAGGGTCTTTAGTATTACTCTGCAAGGCTCTGTAGTATTTCTCTGTCAGGCTCTGTAGTATTACTCTGTGTGGCTCTGAAGTATTACTCTGTGACACTCTGTAGTATTACTCTGTCAGGCTCTGTAGTATTACTCTGTGACGCTCTGTAGTATTACTCTGTCAGGCTCTGTAGTATTACTCTGTCAGGCTCTGCAGTATTACTCTGTCAGGCTCTGTAGTATTACTCTGTCAGGCTCTGTAGTATTACTCTGTGAGGCTCTGTAGTATTACTCTGCGAGGCTCTGTAGTATTACTTTGTGTGACTCTGTAGTATTACTCTGTGTGGCTCTGCAGTATTACTCTGCGAAGGCTCTGTAGTATTACTCTGTGTGGCTCTGTAGTATTACTCTGCGAGGCTCTGTAGTATTACTCTGTGTGGCTCTGCAGTATTACTCTGCGAAGGCTCTGTAGTATTACTCTGCGAGGCTCTGCAGTATTACTCTGTGAAGGCTCTGTAGTATGACTCTGAAAGACTGTGTAGTCTCTTGGAATACACCTTATAATGTAGTAAATGGACATGTTATATACGTACGTTAGTACTTTATGTGTTGGACAATGTGGGACGCGCTTCTCAATGCTAAGTAGTATAATATTCTAATATATATTTACTCAAGTATTATAATGAAAACTTCAAGTCATACTAGCCTCACAAGACAGTCTTGAGTCTGAAGTCGTTCCTTCATCGCTGCCTCGTGTTTATCGTCTCCCAGAGGGACCGTTAGCATCACTCAGTCTGCAGGCCTGCGCCGCCGCATGCTCTCTGGAAGTAAAAGACTGAAATGGAAAGAAGAGATGAAAGAGTAAACTTGGTTGAGATAGTTAACGTGAGTTACATCTGTTTTAGTTATTGACCAACTGTCTTGAAGGTTCTCCGCACAGATGTTGTTTATAGATATGAAGACGTATTAGAATCAGACGTGTTTTCAATTATTCTGAAGCTTCAGAGCCTCACAGTCGTTCAAGGAAGACATAAAGAAAAATGTTTGTCATGAAGGCTGAGGTGCAACAATAAAAGAGTGAGTGAATCCAAAATACTCCTGGAACCTTCTGGAGCGTGACCTGCGTAGGTTCCTCCGTCAGCGGCAGATGTTTCGAGCTTCTCACCTGCATCGATCGTTGAAAACACTCGACTCTATCAACAGACTTCACTTCTTCTCTGCCAAACTTTTTTTTTCTCTCTCCTTCTCTGGCTGATCATCTCTGGAGTTGCTCTTCGCTCTGATTCGCTGCCAACTGGCTCCAAGTCAGAAGATGTTCCTGCAGCAGATGGTTCTGGAGGAGCCCGAGGTGTCTTCAGGAGGACCCGGGTCTCGTCCACAGTTGATCCGCGGCTCTAAGTGTTGCTGTATTTATAGCCGGAGCGGCTCCGAGTGACTGATCTCTCTTTGTGTTCTTCTAATGGCTCCTCGGAGAGAGCGAGCTGTAGTTATCGCGAGCGTCCTTCTGCTCGCCGCCATTAACTTCACCTCGGACGCGCATCCATCACCTGCCACTCCTGGAACTGATCCGGAGAAGCCTATTACGCTTTTTATATTTATATTTCCTGAGTCACCGCCGTTGATTTCTAGACGCTTTTGTCTCCCGCGCCGTCCTTCTCTACGGACTGATGGATGGCTCCTATTAAAGGGGACACCCCCCCCCCCCCGCCCGCCCGGGCGTGGACCCCCCGTCCCACTGTAGGGGACGAGCAGGACTCGTCATTGATGGACGAGCTCAGAAAACGCTCGCCGCCGCCGGCGTCGTACGACATCTGGAGCCGCGTTACCGAGGCGACACGTGACGGTGGCGGGCGTGGAAATACGAAAGCGCCGCTAATGTTAGCGTGTTAATCAGGCGGGCGACGGTAACTAATGGGCCGACGACAGACTCCGAATGAAGGGGAGTCGTGGTCCGATACCGACCGTGTGAGGCGTTATCGCGCCGGCGGAGGATTATCACCTCATTAGAGCGTGTTCTGTGAATTATTGATCAACCACGCAGAGATAAGTCCGTCGACCCTGTGGTTACTGTGTTTTAGTTCACTTCAGTACCTGAGCCAGGGACAGGTGGCGCTGTTGGCCTGTTAGACACTGTAATGTTAACAAAACAACTGATCGCTTTTATAGACGTAGTTAAAGTCAAACAAATTTCCCTCATGTTCTCATGTCGACTCATGTTGATTATCTTCAGAGTCATGTGTTCTTTTTAGAGACAAAAATGTTTGTTCATTTTAATGTAGCGACTGGAGCTCAGTTGTCTTCATCTTCGTCCAAAAAGACACTTAAAACATCAAAATACCTCCTTGGTCAATATTTAATCGTAGTACTTCTTTTCACTGTAGCATGTTAGCCTTTTAGCTTCCGCTACAAACAAACGTAATAAAAGAAAATATGAAGCTATTACATTTTTTTTTTAAATCAATTCTTCTCATGCTGAGGCTTCAACACAAGATGTTACTGTTAGGGGTTTTTGTGTTCCGATGAACCGACCCCTCCCCAGCCTCGTATGTGGCGGTGGAATGAAGGACAGACACAGGGATGAGTTTAAGAAAAATGCTCGTTTAGTGAATTATGCAAAAGTCAGAGACAAACTTACGTGAACACGGGCGCTAGCAAGCAGAGAGATCTATCGCAGACGTCTTCGAATGCCAGAAAGCAAAGATCTCACAAAATGGTGGATCTTTATAGTAGAATATTCAGGTTAACGCCTCAAATGTGAATGTAGGATTGGTCAGTGACTGTAAACACTTGATTCTAAGATGGCCGTCGCACGTGATCGTAGTGGAAACTTACCGAAGGTTTGTTGTTTTCTAGAGAGAGTTTGTTCCCAGCTTCTTGCTGGACTGTTGTGTCTTTCAGTGGGAGTTTTCAAACAGGTGTCCACAGATTTGCTGGGAGTCTGGGATTGTTTAGTCTTTCTGTGTGTGTGAGGCTTTGTGACCTCGGCCTTTGAGTTGTGAACCTGAGTTTAGTTTAAGTGAATGCAATGCAAGAATAGGATTATTTAATATGAATTAAATATGTAAGATTATCAGTTAATCAAGTGACTATTTGAAATGTGTGTTAAATCTAGATGATTGATTACAGCAAAGTTGTCATTTCCTTACATTACAGTCGAGCAGTTTGAAGGTATTTAGATGTTTTTAAGTGTCTTTTTGGACGAAGATAAAGACGAAGACAAACTGAGCTCCTTTCGCTACATTAAAATGAACAAACATTTTTGTCCAGAACTCTAAAAAGAACAGATTATTCTGAGAATAATCAACATTAGACTCTAGATGGTAGAACCAGTTGGACTCAAAAAACAAATAAATCTAACGTATAAATAAACTAAACTCAAGGATTCGTTTTATCGTCTGAACCGTGGATGGAGAGAAACTCTTTGAAACGTGGTTAGAAAAAAACGTCAGTAAATATCGATCAATGGTTCTTATGTTTCTTTGCACTTTCACGCCTGGTCAGTCGCTAAATCCGGTCTCGCCTCAGGGACGCGACGGCCGAGGCTTTGATCAAACCGACAACCTCTCGGTCGAAAAAGCCGACAGAACTACACGCTTGTTCGTGCCGAGCATCGTAGAAGAGCGTCCCTGAAGATGTCCTCGGTCCAAGTGTCGCTTCGGTTTCCTTCACTGGAGTGCAAAACTGTCGCAACATTTACTTTATGTTGTGCCGGAACCTGCGAGTTTTGTTGTGTCTTCAGAAAATCTTCTTCACCATCACTCGTTTTTACCAAACTCCCTTCTGAATTCGTGTCCTCGTCTCCTCCTCAAGGTCAAGCGAGACGTTTCAAATCCTCGTAACTTCGTCGGCGCCAGGAAAGTCATCCCGGGACACGTGGCCTCCACCGTGAGCGTCCTCGGGGTCTCGGGGTCGGGACTCTCTCGGACCATTAACTCCACATTCCCCCGGTCCTGACACAGAGATAACAAGATACAGAAGATGATGAATCCAAACTCATCGACGTGTCGCCCGCCTCGTCCCGGGTTTGTTTTGTCTCCGCGGCGATGGGAACAGACCTGGTTAATAACGTTGGTAACTGGTGCTTGAAGCGTCGACTGAAGGTTGTGGGTTCACGACGTGTTATCTTCTCTCCTCAAGAACGGTTGAGTTTTTTTTTTTAAAAGATCTGTATTTTATAACCTTGTGACGAAGAAGAATCCAGAGTTAATGTCGTCGGGATTGTTGCTCAAAAACCAGCGTAAACGCCGCGAGTGTTTGTTCAAATGAATTTCCTTCTCCTGCAGAGGAAACAAAGGAAGTTGCTGTTTTGCTATAATTGAGTGAGCGCTCATTGATTTTCCTGTCGCTCGCCTCTCGCAGGTAAGTGGATGTGTTTTGCCGTCAGGGGTCCGAGGGGGTCCGAGGGGGGGGCGGCGAGGGGTGAGTCATTTTTCACTGGGAAGCGAGTGGCTCCGCCCCCTTTTTACACCAGGAGACGCTTGTGTTCTGAGCGAGAACGATGGACCTGATCGAAGAGGTTTTTTTCGGTTCCGTCACGGGATGAATCCGACTTGAGACGCCGGAGTCGAAACAGAACCTTATCTTTAACAATCTTTTGATTTCACTGCTTCGGTCTCGACCTTGACCCCGTCGTTCGTTATCGATCCAAACAGGAAACACAGGAATAAATCACAGCTGGTCTTCAGTGTTTTTCTCGTGACGTCTTCACCGAGGGAAGCAGGTTCAGGAGGTTCTTACAGGTTACATGTTCAACAGAGACTTAAGGTTTAAAACACAAACCTGTGGTTATTAATAAGTCATTTCCATCACTTTCCATGTGGATCTGAAAAGGTTTATTTTCCATTTTTCGAGGACACATGAGGACACATGAGGACACATGAGGACACATGAGGACACATGAGGACACATGAGAACATATGAGGAGACATGAGGACACATGAGAACACATGAGGAGACATGAGGACACATGAGAACACATGAGGAGACATGAGGACACATAAGGACATATGAGGACATATGAGTACACATGAGGACATATGAGGACACATGAGTACACATGAGGACACATGAGGAGACATGAGGACACATGAGAACACATGAGGAGACATGGGGACACATGAGACATGAGGACACATGAGGAGACATGAGGACACATGAGACATGAGGACACATGAGCAGACATGAGGATACATGAGGACACATGAGGAGACATGAGGACACATGAGTACACATGAGCAGACATGAGGACACGTGAGGACACATGAGGACACATGAGGACACATGAGCAGACATGAGGACACATGAGAACACATGAGGACACATGAGCAGACATGAGGACACATGAGAACACATGAGGACACACGAGGACACATGAGGAGACATGAGGAGACATGAGGACATATGAGGAGACACGAGGACACATGAGCAGACATGAGGACACATGAGGACACATGAGCAGACATGAGGACACATGAGCAGACACGAGGACACATGAGGAGACACGAGGACACATGAGCAGACACGAGGACACATGAGGACACATGAGAACACATGAGGACACATGAGCAGACATGAGGACACATGAGGACACATGAGTACACATGAGGACACATGAGGACACATGAGCAGACATGAGGACACATGAGGACACATGAGGACATATGAGCAGACTTGAGGACACATGAGGAGACATGAGGACACATGAGGACACATGAGGACACATGAGGACACATGAGCAGACATGAGGACACGTGAGCAGACATGAGGACACGTGAGGACACATGAGGAGACATGAGGACACATGAGGACACATGAGCAGACATGAGGACACATGAGTACACATGAGGACACATGAGCAGACATGAGGACACATGAGGACACATGAGCAGACATGAGGACACGTGAGCAGACATGAGGACACGTGAGGACACATGAGGAGACATGAGGACACATGAGGACACATGAGCAGACATGAGGACACATGAGGACACATGAGGACACATGAGCAGACATGAGGACACATGAGGACACATGAGCAGACATGAGGACACATGAGAACACATGAGGACACATGAGCAGACATGAGGACACATGAGGTCTCCTTCGGGAAATTGTTTTTTTTTCCAATTAGACACAGCAATATAGCAATTATTCATAAAAAAAAAAAAATTAAAATAAGAAAAAGAACCAAGAGAAATAAAGAGAAAGAACAAGTTGATACAATCTCAGTCTAAAGATAAAGAACATAGATCAAAGACAAAGGATACAAAGACTAACTTTAGATGTAAGATATGAGGACACATGAGAACACATGAGGACACATGAGCAGACACGAAGACACATGAGGACACATGAGGACACTCGAGCAGACATGAGGACACATGAGAACACATGAGGACACATGAGCAGACATGAGGACACATGAGGACACATGAGCAGACATGAGGACACATGAGGACACATGAGGACATATGAGGACACATGAGGACACATGAGGACACATGAGGACATATGAGGACACATGAGTACACATGAGGACACATGAGGAGACATGAGGACACATGAGTACACATGAGGAGACATGAGGACACATGAGTACACATGAGGACACATGAGGAGACATTAGGACAAATGAGAACACATGAGGAGACATGAGGACACATGAGAACACATGAGGACACATGAGCAGACATGAGGACACATGAGGACATATGAGGACACATGAGTACACATGAGGAGACATGAGGACACATGAGGACACATGAGCAGACACGAGGACACATGAGGACACATGAGCAGACATGAGGACACATGAGGAGACATGAGGACACATGAGCAGACACGAGGACACATGAGGACACATAAGGACACATGAGAACACATGAGGAGACATGAGGACATATGAGGACACATGAGTACACATGAGGACACATGAGGACACATGAGGACATATGAGCAGACATGAGGACACATGAGAACACATGAGGACACATCATGAGGACACATGAGGACACATGAGCAGACACGAGGACACATGAGGACACATGAGCAGACATGAGGACACATGAGAACACATGAGGACACATGAGGACATATGAGGAGACACGAGGACACATGAGGACACATGAGGACACATGAGGACATATGAGGACACCCTGGTCTCGAAAAGCGCTATATAAATATATATTACTTACTTACTTACTTACATGAGCAGACACATGAGCAGACACATGAGGACACATGAGCAGACACGAGGACACATGAGGACACATGAGGAGACATGAGGACACGTGAGGACACACGAGGACACATGAGGACACATGAGAACACATGAGGACACATGAGCAGACATGAGGACACATGAGGACACATGAGGACACATGAGCAGACATGAGGACACATGAGCAGACATGAGGACACGTGAGGACACGTGAGGACACACGAGGACACACGAGGACACATGAGGACACATGAGAACACATGAGGACACATGAGCAGACATGAGGACACATGAGGACACATGAGGACACATGAGCAGACACGAGGACACATGAGCAGACATGAGGACACATGAGCAGACATGAGGACACATGAGTACACATGAGGACACATGAGGACACATGAGCAGACATGAGGACACATGAGCAGACACGAGGACACGAGGACACATTTGTACACATGAGGAGACATGAGGACACATGAGGACACATGAGGACACATGAGCAGACATGAGGACACATGAGGACACATGAGGACACATGAGGAGACATGAGGAGACATGAGGACACAGGAGGACACATGAGGAGACATGAGGACACATGAGGACACATGAGTACACATGAGGACACATGAGGAGACATGAGGACACATGAGGACACATGAGAACACATGAGTACACATGAGGAGACATGAGGAGACATGAGGACACATGAGGACACATGAGCAGACACAAGGACACATTTGTACACATGAGGAGACATGAGGACACATGAGGACACATGAGGACACATGAGCAGACATGAGGACACATGAGGACACATGAGGACACATGAGGAGACATGAGGAGACATGAGGACACAGGAGGACACATGAGGAGACATGAGGACACATGAGGACACATGAGTACACATGAGGACACATGAGGAGACATGAGGACACATGAGGACACATGAGAACACATGAGTACACATGAGGAGACATGAGGAGACATGAGGACACATGAGGACACATGAGCAGACACAAGGACACATGAGTACACATGAGGACACATGAGGACACATGAGGAGACATGAGGACACATGAGGACATATGAGGACACAAAGAACAAGATGATACAATCTCAGTCTAAAGATAAAGAACATAGATCAAAGACAAAGGATACAAAGACTAACTTTAGATTTAAGATTGTTGACATGTGTCATGAACTTGCACACACACACACACACACACACACACACACACGATCAGGGGCTCGACGTTACAAACATTCATCGTTTACTTATCATCAAATACATAAAACTCTTGGAATACTTACGACTTCAACAACTGCATCTGCGAGCCCCGGGCCCAGGAACCTGAATACAGCGAACGACTTCACCTGTCAGCGAGTGACGCCCGGATCAAGGGAAGCTGGAGAGTGGATGTGAAACGATTGTTAAACAGACGAGCGACACAAACCCTGACGCGGTGGTCGTCTCCCAGTGCATTGTGGGTAGTGATTAGATCACTGTTCATCATTGTCAGTTTGGGATCTTTTCTATCCGATAACAAGGCGTCGGGAGTCGACGGTCGGCGATGGAAGTGGGTTGAACAGAAGTGAGAGAACAAAGCAGTTTCTCCAGAAGATCTGCAGAAGATCTGCAGGCGTTCCTCTGCCAGGAGGAACTCTGCATAAATGTTTCATGATTCGATGCATATTTGATCCTCGACGGCAGGATCTATAGAAGATCCTGGATCTGAATGTTGCTTTTGTTTCTGAAGACACACAAATATGCTGTAACTGGTGACACACTTGAACTACACACAATTATTTGTGTCCTTTGTTGCTAAACTGGACCTCTAGACTGGACCTCTAGACTGGACCTTTGGACTGGACCTCTAGACTGGACCTCTAGACTGGACCTCTCGACTGGACCTCTCGACTGGACCTTTAGACTGGACCTCTAGACTGGACCTCTAGACTGGACCTCTAGACTGGACCTCTAGACTGGACCTTTAGACTGGACCTTTAGACTGCACCTCTAGACTGGACCTTTAGACTGGACCTCTAGACTGGACCTCTAGACTGGACCTTTAGACTGGACCTCTAGACTGGACCTCTAGACCGGACCTTTAGACTAGACCTCTAGACTGGACCTTTAGACTGGACCTCTAGACTGGACCTCTAGACTAGACCTCTAGACTAGACCTCTGGACTGGACCTCTAGACTGGACCTCTAGACTAGACCTCTAGACTGGACCTCTAGACTGGACCTCTAGACTGGACCTTTAGACTGGACCTCTAGACTGGACCTTTAGACTGGACCTCTAGACTGGACCTCTAGACTAGACCTCTAGATTGGACCTTTAGACTGGACCTCTAGACTGGACCTCTAGACTGGACCTCTAGACTAGAACTCTAGACTGGACCTCTAGACTGGACCTCTAGACTGGATCTTTAGACTGGACCTCTAGACTGGACCTCTAGACTGGACCTCTAGACTGGACCTCTAGACTGGACCTTTAGACTGGACCTCTAGACTGGACCTTTAAACTGGACCTCTAGACTGGACCTCTAGACTGGACCTCTAGACTGGACCTCTAGACTGGACCTCTAGACTGGACCTTTAGACTGGACCTCTAGACTGGACCTCTAGACTAGACCTCTAGACTGGACCTTTAGACTGGACCTCTAGACTGGACCTCTAGACTAGACCTCTAGACTGGACCTCTAGACTGGAACTCTAGACTGGACCTCTCGACTGGACCTTTAGACTGGACCTCTAGACTGGACCTCTAGACTAGACCTCTAGACTGGACCTTTAGACTGGACCTCTAGACTGGACCTCTAGACTGGACCTCTAGACTGGACCTCTAGACTAGACCTCTAGACTGGACCTTCAGACTGGACCTCTAGACTGGACCTTTAGACTGGACCTCTAGACTGGACCTCTAGACTGGACCTCTAGACTAGACCTCTAGACTGGACCTTTAGACTGGACCTCTAGACTGGAGCTCTAGACTGGACCTCTAGACTGGACCTTTAGACTTGACCTCTAGACTGGACCTTTAGACTGGACCTCTAGACTGGACCTCTAGACTAGACCTCTAGATTGGACCTTTAGACTGGACCTCTAGACAGGACCTCTAGACTGGACCTCTAGACTAGACCTCTAGACTGGACCTCTAGACTAGACCTCTAGACTGGACCTCTAGACTGGACCTCTAGACTGGACCTCTAGACTGGACCTTTAGACTGGACCTTTAGACTGCACCTCTAGACTGGACCTTTAGACTGGACCTCTAGACTGGACCTCTAGACTGGACCTTTAGACTGGACCTCTAGACTGGACCTCTAGACCGGACCTTTAGACTAGACCTCTAGACTGGACCTTTAGACTGGACCTCTAGACTGGACCTCTAGACTAGACCTCTAGACTAGACCTCTGGACTGGACCTCTAGACTGGACCTCTAGACTAGACCTCTAGACTGGACCTCTAGACTGGACCTCTAGACTGGACCTTTAGACTGGACCTCTAGACTGGACCTTTAGACTGGACCTCTAGACTGGACCTCTAGACTAGACCTCTAGATTGGACCTTTAGACTGGACCTCTAGACTGGACCTCTAGACTGGACCTCTAGACTAGAACTCTAGACTGGACCTCTAGACTGGACCTCTAGACTGGATCTTTAGACTGGACCTCTAGACTGGACCTCTAGACTGGACCTCTAGACTGGACCTCTAGACTGGACCTTTAGACTGGACCTCTAGACTGGACCTTTAAACTGGACCTCTAGACTGGACCTCTAGACTGGACCTCTAGACTGGACCTCTAGACTGGACCTCTAGACTGGACCTTTAGACTGGACCTCTAGACTGGACCTCTAGACTAGACCTCTAGACTGGACCTTTAGACTGGACCTCTAGACTGGACCTCTAGACTAGACCTCTAGACTGGACCTCTAGACTGGAACTCTAGACTGGACCTCTCGACTGGACCTTTAGACTGGACCTCTAGACTGGACCTCTAGACTAGACCTCTAGACTGGACCTTTAGACTGGACCTCTAGACTGGACCTCTAGACTGGACCTCTAGACTGGACCTCTAGACTAGACCTCTAGACTGGACCTTCAGACTGGACCTCTAGACTGGACCTTTAGACTGGACCTCTAGACTGGACCTCTAGACTGGACCTCTAGACTAGACCTCTAGACTGGACCTTTAGACTGGACCTCTAGACTGGAGCTCTAGACTGGACCTCTAGACTGGACCTTTAGACTTGACCTCTAGACTGGACCTTTAGACTGGACCTCTAGACTGGACCTCTAGACTGGACCTCTAGACTGGACCTTTAGACTGGACCTCTAGACAGGACCTCTAGACTGGACCTCTAGACTGGACCTCTAGACTAGACCTCTAGACTGGACCTTTAGACTGGACCTCTATACTGGACCTCTATACTGGACCTCTAGACTGGACCTCTAGACTGGACCTCTAGACTGGACCTTTAGACTGGACCTCTAGACTGGACCTTTAGACTGGACCTCTAGACTGGACCTCTAGACTGGACCTTTAGACTGGACCTCTAGACTGGACCTCTAGACTTGACCTCTAGACTGGACCTCTCGACTGGACCTCTAGACTGGACCTCTAGACTGGACCTCTAGACTGGACCTCTAGACTGGACCTTTAGACTGGACCTCTAGACTGGACCTCTAGGCTGGACCTCTAGACTGGACCTCTAGACTAGACCTCTAGACTGGACCTTTAGACTGGACCTCTAGACTGGACCTCTAGACTAGACCTCTAGACTGGACCTTTAGACTGGACCTCTAGACTGGACCTCTAGACTGGACCTCTAGACTGGACCTTTAGACTGGACCTCTAGACTGGACCTTTAGACTGGACCTCTAGACTGGACCTCTAGACTGGACCTCTAGACTGGACCTTTAGACTGGACCTCTATTTGCCTGGGCTGTAAGAAATGATGGATGCACTTAAATATCACATTTTATTTTTTTCACGATACCGTATCCATATCAAACAGCACAGAGTCTGTTTATTTTTGTGTTGTAATTAAACTTAAGGCCTCTAGATGGCAGAATTCGTTACGTCTTCCGCAGCTAAAGGAAGAATGATGACTGAGGATGAGAGGATACAGTGAGTCCAGCAGCTTTTAAAGCTGATGTTTGGACATGTTTTGGTTTGAAAACTAGTACTCGACAATACTACACATATATACCTGTTACTACACTATCACAACACCAGAGTCAAGTACTGGACAATACTACACATATATACTTGTTACTACACTATCACAACACCAGAGTCAAGTACCGGACAATACTACACATATATACTTGTTACTTCACTATCGCAACACCAGAGTCAAGTACTGGACAATACTACACATATATACTTGTTACTACACTATCGCAACACCAGAGTCAAGTACTGGACAATACTACACATATATACTTGTTACTACACTATCACAACACCAGAGTCGAGTACTAGACAATACTACACATATATACTTGTTACTTCACTATCGCAACACTAGAGTCAAGTACTGGACAATACTACACATATATACGTGTTACTACACTATCACAACACCAGAGTCAAGTACCGGACAATACTACACATATATACTTGTTACTTCACTATCGCAACACCAGAGTCAAGTACTGGACAATACTACACATATATACTTGTTACTACACTATCGCAACACCAGAGTCAAGTACTGGACAATACTACACATATATACTTGTTACTACACTATCACAACACCAGAGTCGAGTACTAGACAATACTACACATATATACTTGTTACTTCACTATCGCAACACCAGAGTCAAGTACTGGACAATACTACACATATATACTTGTTACTACACTATCACGACACCAGAGTCAAGTACTGGACAATACTACACATATATACTTGTTACTTCACTATCACAACACCAGAGTCAAGTACTGGACAATACTACACATACAGTATATACTTGTTACTTCACTATCGCAACACCAGAGTCAAGTACTGGACAATACTACACATACAGTATATACTTGTTACTTCACTATCAAAACACCAGAGTCAAGTACTGGACAATACTACACATATATACTTGTTACTACACTATCACAACACCAGAGTCAAGTACTGGACAATACTACACATATATACTTGTTACTACACTATCACAACACCAGAGTCAAGTACTGGACAATACTACACATATATACTTGTTACTGCACTTTCACTGTATATCTCTATAAATACACTGGTTGTGATGAAGACATGTCTGATGTCAACAACCAGGAAAAGAGAATAAAAAACACCATCTGGACCCACAAAGGTTTTTTCTTTCAATCATCCCTCTTTCCTCTTCCCAGTACAAACGTTCAGTAGTACCATCACAAGCGGTGCCTCTCGTTTAAAAAATACCTCAGGAAGTATTGGATGGTGACGATACGAAGCTGCCAGTTGGAATCATGAAGTCAACTCTCCTTTGATTGTGTCTCTCGGTGTAACCATTTTTATTTTTACCGATTTGACCTTTTGCTCATTGATTCCTCCTCCGCGGCGGCGGCGGCGCAGGTGCTGGAAATACCAGCCTCTTCAGAGCAACGTTGACCTTTTTACGAGGACCTGATCAACATAATCCAGCCGAGAACCGTCATAGTTTTCCCATCGTCGCGTTTATCAAATCCCACCAATGAGAGGCTGCTCTTGCAATCGTCTATTTCCGTGCCGCCCGACCAGAAATAACCGTCTCCGTGCTTCCTTCGCACAACACTTGCTTCGAGGCAATTAGGACCTTAATCACTCGTCAGTGATCCCTGCTCTGTAATCTTGTTTGGTGTAAACACACTCCAACCACCAGCGGACACACACACACACACACACACACACACACACTGCTGCGCGACCATGTGTCTCAAATTAGACCTGGAAGACTCGCTGACGTCGCAGCGAGTCTCTGAGGTTTGTTTGCAAACACAAGACTCCAGGAATCCAGCCGGACTCGACTATAACTCCGGGAATTCGAAAGTGATGGATCGACGTCCGACCGTCGCTCATCCGGGATCAGAAATCGTTGCTTCTGCTGCGGACGAATCGTGTCTAAACCGGAAGGATGTGTCTCGCCTGCAGTTCGTGCAAAAGTCTCCAGAATTCTGAGCCGCTCTAGTAGAAGAACTCACATTTCTCCTTCAAACTCTTCACTGGCTGCTCTAGTAGAAGAACTCACATTTCTGCTTCAAACTCTTCACTGGCTGCTCTAGTAGAAGAACTCACATTTCTCCTTCAAACTCTTCACTGGCTGCTCTAGTAGAAGAACTCACATTTCTCCTTCAAACTCTTCACTGGCTGCTCTAGTAGAAGAACTCACATTTCTCCTTCAAACTCTTCACTGGCTGCTCTAGTAGAAGAACTCACATTTCTCCTTCAAACTCTTCACCGGCTGCCAGTTTCTTTCAGGATCATTTTAAAATTCTTACTTTCAGATCTATTCATGGTCAGACCTTCCATCAGTGATCTGATCCAGACTTACACCCCAGCTCGGGCTCTGAGGTCTGTGGATCAGAATCTACTGATGGTTCCTGAACTTCAGGACCAGAGGAGAGAAATCCTTCCTGTTGCTCCTAAGCTTTGGAACCATCTCTGTGTTTGATGATCTACTGACTCCTTCAAGAAACATGTGTGTTTGATGATCTACTGACTCCTTCAAGAAACATCTCTGTGTTTGATGATCTACTGACTCCTTCAAGAAACATCTGTGTTTGATGATCTACTGACTCCTTCAAGAAACATCTGTGTTTGATGATCTACTGACTCCTTCAAGAAACATCTGTGTTTGATGATCTTCTGACTCCTTCAAGAAACATCTGTGTTTGATGATCTACTGACTCCTTCAAGAAACATCTGTGTTTGATGATCTACTGACTCCTTCAAGAAACATCTGTGTTTGATGATCTACTGACTCCTTCAAGAAACATCTGTGTTTGATGATCTACTGACTCCTTCAAGAAACATCTGTGTTTGATGATCTACTGACTCCTTCAAGAAACATCTGTGTTTGATGATCTACTGACTCCTTCAAGAAACATGTGTGTTTGATGATCTACTGACTCCTTCAAGAAACATCTGTGTTTGATGATCTACT
>NC_141830.1:2971466-3016466 GCF_982586985.1 Callionymus lyra
TAAAATTGTTAGTGCAAACAAATAGTAAAGAGACGCAATCTAGTGGACTCTGAGGATAATGACACTGTTTCATGAAGCTTCATCGACACATCACTACCATCTAGTGGACTCTGAAGATAATGACACTGTTTCATGAAGCTTCATCAACACATCACTACCATCTAGTGGACTCTGAAGATAATGACACAGTTTCATAAAGCTTCATCAACACATCACTACCATCTAGTGGACTCTGAGGATAATGACACTGTTTCCTGAAGCTTCATCAACACATCACTACCATCTAGTGGACTCTGAAGATAATGACACTGTTTCATGAAGCTTCATCGACACATCACTACCATCTAGTGGACTCTGAAGATAATGACACTGTTTCATGAAGCTTCATCGACACATCACTACCATCTAGTGGACTCTGAAGATAATGACACTGTTTCATGAAGCTTCATCGACACATCACTACCATCTAGTGGACTCTGAAGATAATGACACAGTTTCATGAAGCTTCATCGACACATCACTACCATCTAGTGGACTCTGAAGATAATGACACTGTTTCATGAAGCTTCATCAACACATCACTACCATCTAGTGGACTCTGAAGATAATGACACTGTTTCATGAAGCTTCATCAACACATCACTACCATCTAGTGGACTCTGAAGATAATGACACTGTTTCATAAAGCTTCATCGACACATCACTACCATCTAGTGGACTCTGAAGATAATGACACTGTTTCATGAAGCTTCATCGACACATCACTACCATCTAGTGGACTCTGAAGATAATGACACTGTTTCATGAAGCTTCATCAACACATCACTACCATCTAGTGGACTCTGAAGATAATGACACTGTTTCATAAAGCTTCATCTACACATCACTACCATCTAGTGGACTCTGAAGATAATGACACTGTTTCATGTAGCTTCATCGACACATCACTACCATCTAGTGGACTCTGAAGATAATGACACTGTTTCATGAAGCTTCATCAACACATCACTACCATCTAGTGGACTCTGAAGATAATGACACTGTTTCATAAAGCTTCATCTACACATCACTACCATCTAGTGGACTCTGAAGATAATGACACCGTTTCATGAAGCTTCATCGACACATCACTACTAAACTTCCACTAATTAAATGGTATAAATGAAGCGGTTAGTATTTTGTCATCATTCAATAATATAAAAGAAACAGTGGTTTTACAATAACCAAACGGTCTTATGATTATTTTTTCTGGCCTTCATTGGTGGTCGTAATGTTTTCCACTTCCTGAAGGCTAATCTTTTAACTTGTCGCATTAGTCGTGATAACAGGTGACGCTCGGAGGAATCATAATAAAAACAAGTGTCTCTGATAATAATAACATCCTCGGGAGCAGAGACGAGTTTTTGAAAAAAAAACAAACTGACAAAGTCGTCGCGATCAAACGAGAGGTAAATATGAATCGCTTCAGACCCTGACAGCGTTGGAGTGAGCGGAGAGCGAGCGGAGAGGAAATCTTCCCCCGAGAGAAGATGCTTTGTTATGGAAATGAGCTCGGGCGCCACGGATCACACCGATTGGCTGCGGCGGGAGCAGCGAGCTCCTCGGGAACCAATGGCTTCTGTTATCAGTGTCTGGCAGCTGGAGAAGCCATGAAAGAAAGAAGAGATTGAACAGTGAAAGAGAGTCAGGAACGACGTTCGTTTCCTGAGCAGCCGTTTGTTCGTCCGTTCGTGTAGTTTCTGGACGTCGTTCTCTCGTTTGTAAAACACGAGTTCGTCTTAATGAGCCTCTGATGAAACCTTCAGGGACTGCAGTTTATTTCTTCATTTGTGGAATGTCAGTGGAGACTCCAGAGCTCTCTCTCTCTTTTAATCCCTTGTTTTTTGTCTGTGAAACGCATTAACCTCGTGCAGCAGCTGCTCAGGAGTTTCTACAAGAGCCTGAGCTTTTTATTTGCTCAGGTTTCCTCTCGTAACGTTGCCTCAGACTCTTCAGGAGAATGAAAATAATGTCGATTCTCATAGATTTGCGGCTGAGGAAGAACAAATGTTTCAGCTTCAGTAACCTGACGAATATTCACGGAAGAGTTTCACGCTCGTCCATGAGGAATTGAAGGATCGATCGAGATGTTTCTTCTTCTAATTTTGGATTTATAAGAAAAACGTGTAATTTGGCGAAAACATTTTTTTTCATTGATTCCCAAAATGAGTCTGGAAGTGATTTTACTTCAGTAAGTTTCACATTTTAATCAAAAATAAAGTTGATTTTTTTTAGTTTAATACGAGTTGAGTAGTAGGTCAAGTCCTGGCGGAGCAGTTTAAAAACCCTGGACTCTGAATCCAACTGGAATGTTATTGATCTCAGAGGAACAGACAGAAGAACTCAACCTGTAAATACTCATTAAAGTCAATATATTAAACTGTTACTGTGTTTATCAACTATTATGATCAAACATGAACAGATGTGTGTTTAATATATCCATCATAAAACATCTACAATGTAATAATAGTATAATAACAACATTCCATTATTACATATTAAAAGGAATTGAGTTGTTTTCTAGGATGTGATAGAAACGATCACACAAACAAACCTTAAAGAATCAACAACCTTCAAAGGACAATAACAAACAATACACAACTCAGTTTAAATCAATGTAAAATAAAATAAAAGACAACATTGAAAAAAACAAGGAATACAATGTTACCATGTATTTTATTGAGTATTGTTTTGATTGTTTAAGCGCTTTGTGACCCTGGTCTGGAAAAGCGCTCTATAAATATTACTTACTTACTCGTTTTTCACGTTTAGTTTTAAAATATCATACATTCTTGAACGCACCATTTCCTGTTCTATGCTGTGGTGTGTTGGGGTGGAAATGTGTCCAAGAGGAGGTCAACAGGTCAACAGGTTGATCAGGAGGGCTGGCTCTGTGGTTGGAATGAAGCTGGACTCACTGGTGACAGTTACTGAGAGGAGATCATTGAACAAACTACTGTCCATCATGGATGATGACAGTCATCCTCTGAACACTGTCATCAGTGAGCAGAGAAGCAGATGAAGCACGAATGCTCCTACCCAGGTGCAACACTAATAGACTCAAGGACTCATTCATCCCTCAGGCTATTATTTGTACAATTCTGAGTTCGGGGGCAGGAGTGGAGTGAAAGTATCTGGATGTTCTGTTCTATGTTAGTCTTTGTATCCTTTGTTATTTTTCTTTGATCTATGTTCTTTATCTTTATCTTTAGACTTAGATTGTGTCATCTTGTTCTTTGTCTTTATGATTGTGTCATCTTGTTCTTTGTCTTTATGATTGTGTCATCTTGTTCTTTGTCTTTATGATTGTGTCATCTTGTTCTTTGTCTTTATGATTGTGTCATCTTGTTCTTTGTCTTTATGATCGTGTCATCTTGTTCTTTGTCTTTATGATTGTGTCATCTTGTTCTTTGTCTTTATGATTGTGTCATCTTGTTCTTTGTCTTTATGATTGTGTCATCTTGTTCTTTGTCTTTATTGATTGTGTCATCTTGTTCTTTGTCTTTATGATTGTGTCATCTTGTTCTTTGTCTTTATGATTGTGTCATCTTGTTCTTCCTCTTTATGTTCTTCTTCTTATTTTATTTTTTATGTATTATTTTTATTTTTATTTTATTGTTTATGAAAAATTGCTGGCTATTGGTAAAAAAACGATTTCCTGAAGGAGACCTCCTGAGGGATCAATAAAGTTTTACCTTACCTTACCTTACCATAGAAATCCTATTGTCATTGAACGCATCATTGATGTCAAAGGAAGTGAACAGTCGTGTTTCTCCAGCTTTCATTGATTTATTTTAAAAGAGCAACAACATGAACTTCTATCTATTCATCAACGGGTTTTTTTCACGTTGATCTACCACGTGGTTAATTCAACTGAAGGAAGTAATAATGAGTAACAAGGCTGTTAAAACCACAGTCACGATTTTGACAAAGTCATTAGTTACAGAACTTAGTTATTGCAAAACATAGTTAACAACAAGTTCTTCCCAACACTGATCATCACTATTTATGTGACGCCATGTTTGTTATATCGCAGGAGCTTTTATTGGTATTGACATTCATCATCATCGTCGCACAACGACGATGTCAAATCTTCAAGAACACATAGTTAGTTTGGTGTGTTTCTGACCTTCCATGAACATGTCGTTACGACGACAATTCATCCCAAAGTGTAGTATGAGGAGGAACTTGTCTCACCCTCTCCAGCACACACTGAGGGCATTGAGGAGCTCCATCAGTGATAGGATGCTCCATCCCAGGTGTGTGAGGGAGAGGTACTGCAGGTCCTTCCTCCCTGCTGCCATCAGACTCCACAACAAGAACACAGTTTTCTGATTCTGATTCTGATTCTGAAGGTTGACTTCCTAATCCTGAGCTAACCCCGCGTGATAGATGCTTCTCTCCGGAGACTGGAGCCGATCAATCGGCATCATTGATCGGCTCTGCTTCGAAGTCATGTCTCTCGCAGTCAGAGCTTCGGAGCGTCGCCGCCGTCAAACCTTCTCTGAGCGTCTTCTCGTGGCTTGAAATCACCGGCGAGTTCGTTCTCGTGTTTACTTATGAAAATGATGGAAGACGATATATGCGAGAGGAGAAGAGTCCGAGTGTGAGTCGAGAACGAGATAGATAATAGATAGATAGATAGATAGATAGATAGATAGATAGATAGATAGATAGATAGATAGATAGATAGATAGATAGATAGATAGATAGATAGATAGATAGATAGATAGATAGATAGATAGATAGATAGATAGATAGATAGATAGAAATAGAGATAGATAGATAGATAGATAGATAGATAGATAGACATAGATAGATAGATAGATAGATAGAGAGTCAGGTGTTTGACATTGAATGAGTTCAGACACTTGGTAGTAGAATCTGCAAGTCCTGGCACTTCCTGCAACAATAGAATTCAAACCAAAACGAAACTATTGTCTGAAATCATGACTAAATGCTTGTGAGGTTCTTTATCGACCTCATTTCTTGTCACTCTTGTCTTGGAAAACTGGTTCCTGCTGCTGCTGAAAAGTGCTGACAGAAGCAAGTTACCGCAGCCGGCAATAATACCAGCGTTTCCTCCGGCGCGAACACAATGAACCGCTTTTTTTTTGGGGGGAACTCGTGTCCAAGTCCTTCATCTCGCCAACACAAGTGAATAACACGCCGCCACATTCCTTCCTCGCCCGTTATTTCAGAACTCATGTAATGATAATTCAACAAATCTGCTTTTTTTTTAGAGCATTACTTCAATAACTGGGTCTAATCCCTGTCGCTCTATTTCTGGATCACCTTCTGGGCGACGGGATCTATTTTGGTTCCGGTAGATATTCATGCTTGGAATATTAGGAAGGAAATGAGATTTCTGCTGATATATTTGAAGGATTAGATTCTTTAATAAACCACAAAAGAACATTAAGCAACATTTAAAATAGTTCATTCTCTAATGAATCATGATCTTCTCTGTGAGTTCTGGTGTGAGTTCTGGTGTGAGTCCTGGTGTGAGTCCTGGTGTGAGTCCAGATGTGTGAGTCCTGGTGCGAGTCCTTGTGTGAGTCCTTGTGTGAGTCCTTATGTGAGTTCTGGTGTGAGTCCTGGTGTGAGTCCTGGTGCGAGTCCTGGTGTGAGTTCTGGTGTGAGTTCTGGTGTGAGTCCTGGTGCGGGTCCTGGTGCGAGTCCTGGTGTGAGTCCAGATGTGTGAGTCCTGGTGCGAGTCCTGGTGTGAGTCCTGGTGTGAGTCCAGATGTGTGAGTCCAGATGTGTGAGTCCTGGTGTGAGTTCTGGTGTGAGTCTTGGTGTGAGTTCTGGTGTGAGTCCTGGTGTGAGTCCTGGTGCGGGTCCTGGTGCGAGTCCTGGTGCGAGTCCTTGTGTGAGTCCTTGTGTGAGTCCTTATGTGAGTTCTGGTGTGAGTCCTTGTGTGAGTCCTGGTGCGGGTCCTGGTGCGAGTCCTGGTGCGAGTCCTTGTGTGAGTCCTTGTGTGAGTCCTTATGTGAGTTCTGGTGTGAGTCCTGGTGTGAGTCCTGGTGCGAGTCCTGGTGTGAGTTCTGGTGTGAGTTCTGGTGTGAGTCCTGGTGCGGGTCCTGGTGCGAGTCCTGGTGTGAGTCCAGATGTGTGAGTCCTGGTGCGAGTCCTGGTGTGAGTCCTGGTGTGAGTCCAGATGTGTGAGTCCAGATGTGTGAGTCCTGGTGTGAGTTCTGGTGTGAGTCTTGGTGTGAGTTCTGGTGTGAGTCCTGGTGTGAGTCCTGGTGCGAGTCCTGGTGTGAGTCCTTTTGTGAGTCCTTATGTGAGTCCTGGTGTGAGTCCTGGTGTGAGTCCTTATGTGAGTTCTGGTGTGAGTCCTTATGTGAGTTCTGGTGTGAGTCCTTGTGTGAGTCCTGGTGTGAGTCCTGGTGCGAGTCCTGGTGTGAGTCCTTATGTGAGTCCTTATGTGAGTTCTTATGTGAGTTCTGGTGTGAGTCCTGGTGTGAGTCCTTATGTGAGTTCTGGTGTGAGTCCTTATGTGAGTTCTGGTGTGAGTCCTTGTGTGAGTCCTGGTGTGAGTCCTGGTGCGAGTCCTGGTGCGAGTTCTGGTGTGAGTTCTGGTGTGAGTCCTGGTGTGAGTCCTGGTGCGAGTCCTGGTGCGAGTCCTGGTGTGAGTCCAGATGTGTGAGTCCTGGTGTGAGTCTTGATGTGAGTCCTGGTGTGGGTCCTGGTGTGAGTCCTGGTGCGAGTCCTGGTGCGATTCCTGGTGCGAGTCTTGATGTGAGTCCTGGTGTGAGTCCTGGTGTGAGTCCTGGTGCGAGTCCTGGTGCGAGTCCTTGTGTGAGTCCTGGTGTGGGTCCTGGTGTGAGTCCTGGTGTGAGTCCTGGTGCGAGTCCTGGTGCGAGTCCTGGTGCGGGTCCTGGTGCGGGTCCTGGTGCGAGTCCTGGTGCGAGTCCTGGTGTGAGTCCTGGTGCGAGTTCTGGTGCGAGTTCTGGTGCGAGTCCTGGTGCGAGTCCTGGTGCGAGTCCTGGTGCGAGTCCTTGTGTGAGTCCAGATGTGTGAGTCCTGGTGCGAGTCCTGGTGCGGGTCCTGGTGTGAGTCCTGGTGTGAGTTCTGGTGCGAGTCCTCGTGCGGGTCCTGGTGCGAGTCCTGGTGTGAGTCCTGGTGTGAGTCCTGGTGTGAGTCCTGGTGCGAGTCCTGGTGTGAGTTCTGGTGTGAGTCCTGGTGCGAGTCCTGGTGCGAGTCCTGGTGTGAGTCCTGGTGTGAGTCTTGATGTGAGTCCTGGTGCGAGTCCTGGTGTGAGTCCTGGTGCGAGTCCTGGTGTGAGTTCTGGTGTGAGTCCTGGTGTGAGTCCTGGTGCGAGTCCTGGTGTGAGTCCTGGTGTGAGTCCTGGTGTGAGTCCTGGTGCGAGTCCTGGTGCGAGTCCTGGTGTGAGTTCTGGTGTGAGTCCTGGTGTGAGTCCTGGTGCGAGTCCTGGTGTGAGTCCTGGTGTGAGTCCTGGTGTGAGTCCTGGTGCGAGTCCTGGTGCGAGTCCTGATGCGAGTCCTGGTGCGAGTCCTGGTGCGAGTTCCTGTTCCGAGTCCGGTTGCCGTGGTTTCCGCTGGTGTTTCCTCAACAGTCCGTTGCGTTCAAAGCTTTATTCATTATGAATATTGCAGGATTAAAAGCGGAAGAAAATTAATAAAACATTTCAAAATACTTCTTTTATCTCTCTGTTGTTTTCTTATGATCATGACAAGATGTCTCTGAATGGAAGCGGTTAAAAAAGAGTGTGTTTTCTAAAGATGAATTATAGATCAGCGACCTCCATAGCAGATGTTTGCCCTCCTTACATAATCTATGAAACGTTTACATCTCATTTCTGCATCAACTCTCTTCCGACTTCTGATGTAACGACGGCGATAAAAGCATGTTTTCAGTAGGAAAAATAATAACATTAAGGATCACGAGGAGATCGAAAAGGTAATAGTAGTAGTAGCAAAGGTAGTAGAAGTAGTAGTGGAAGTATTAGTGGAATAAGTAGTTAAAGTAGAAGAAGTAGAAAATTAAAAGTAGTAGTAGAATTAGTTGTAAAATTAGAAGTATTAGTAGTAGTGGAAGTAGAAGCAATAGAACCGTAACAGTAGTAGTAGAATCTCTTTACTTCATGAGACTGTGTTTTAGTGCTTTTTACTTGTTTTATTGTGTGAATGCTTCCCAGCATTCACACAATAAAACAATAAAACAATTTGTGCCACTTCTACTTCCACAAATTTAATCCGATTTGAACCGTTCAAACTTTTATCAATTCAGCTCGTACCCGTCTTTCAGGCTATGTTCTATCTCTCTTTTATCTCTTCCCCTCTTTCTTTTATTCCACTTTTTCTACCCTTTTTTCCCCCATTCATTTCAATGGGGAAACTCTTCAACTCATGTTTCGACTCCTTCCACTTCAATCTGTGATACTTTCCGCTATTAATTCCACTACTACTGCCTTATACTTATGCTTATAGTTATACTTATATTTATACTAATTGTGTGAATGCTTCCCAGCATTCACACAATTGATTTCCTGTTTCTCTTTATTCCTCTTACTTCTTCTGCCCAAATTTGTGCCACTTCTACTTCCACAAATTTAATCCGATTTGAACCGTTCAAACTTTTATCAATTCAGCTCGTACCCGTCTTTCAGGCTATGTTCTACCTCTCTTTTATCTCTTCCCCTCTTTCTTTTATTCCACTTTTTCTACCCTTTTTTCCCCCATTCATTTCAATGGGGAAACTCTTCAACTCATGTTTCGACTCCTTCCACTTCAATCTGTGATACTTTCCACTACTAATTCCACTACTACTGCCTTATACTTATGCTTATAGTTATACTTATATTTATACTAATTGTGTGAATGCTTCCCAGCATTCACACAATTGATTTCCTGTTTCTCTTTATTCCTCTTACTTCTTCTGCCCAAATTTGTGCCACTTCTACTTCCACAAATTTAATCCGATTTGAACCGTTCAAACTTTTATCAATTCAGCTCGTACCCGTCTTTCAGGCTATGTTCTACCTCTCTTTTATCTCTTCCCCTCTTTCTTTTATTCCACTTTTTCTACCCTTTTTTTCCCCATTCATTTCAATGGGGAAACTCTTCAACTCATGTTTCGACTCCTTCCACTTCAATCTGTGATACTTTCCACTACTAATTCCACTACTACTGCCTTATACTTATGCTTATAGTTATACTTATATTCATACTAATTGTGTGAATGCTGCTCATAGATCATAAGTTGGTATTACTTCACTGGATCACTAGTGTTTGACTAGATCATAAGTTAGTATTACTTCACTGGATCACTAGTGTTTGACTAGATCATAAGGTAGTATTACTTCACTGGATCACTAGTGTTTGACTAGATCATAAGGTAGTATTACTTCACTGGATCACTAGTGTATGACTAGATCATAAGTTAGTATTACTTCACTGGATCACTAGTGTTTGACTAGATCATAAGGTAGTATTACTTCACTGGATCACTAGTGTTTGACTAGATCATAAGTTAGTATTACTTCACTGGATCACTAGTGTTTGACTAGATCATAAGTTAGTATTACTTCACTGGATCACTAGTGTTTGACTAGATCATAAGTTAGTATTACTTCACTGGATCACTAGTGTTTGACTAGATCATAAGTTAGTATTACTTCACTGGATCACTAGTGTTTGACTAGATCATAAGTTAGTATTACTTCACTGGATCACTAGTGTTTAACTAGATCATAAGTTAGTATTACTTCACTGGATCACTAGTGTTTGACTAGATCATAAGTTAGTATTACTTCACTGGATCACTAGTGTTTGACTAGATCATAAGTTAGTATTACTTCACTGGATCACTAGTGTTTGACTAGATCATAAGTTGGTATTACTTCACTGGATCACTAGTGTTTGACTAGATCATAAGTTAGTATTACTTCACTGGATCACTAGTGTTTGACTAGATCATAAGTTAGTATTACTTCACTGGATCACTAGTGTTTGACTAGATCATAAGTTAGTATTACTTCACTGGATCACTAGTGTTTGACTAGATCATAAGTTAGTATTACTTCACTGGATCACTAGTGTTTGACTAGATCATAAGTTAGTATTACTTCACTGGATCACTAGTGTTTGACTAGATCATAAGGTAGTATTACTTCACTGGATCACTAGTGTATAGTATATAACATCAAACCTCCAAATTCTCCAAATTCTCCAACTTTCTTCTCGCGTTCGTGAAGGAATTTCCGCCTCCTTAGATTGTTGTGTTTGTTTGTGCATTAAAGTCTTGTTTTCTTCTGGCACGACTCTCGCCTGCAGGGAGTTTGTTTGTTTGAGGTCGATGATCCAAGAACGGCTGTAATTACACAGAAATCATAAATGGAGGGAAAAGAAGGCGGTCAATACGTCGCTCTGAACCCGGCGGGTCATTTGAAGCCCTCGAGGCGAAAGGACGACATTCGTCGATGGGTCGTGTCGTCGGTGAAATCAATGCGAGGGTTCGACGCGACAATCGCTGATATTTCCTCGTCTGTTCAATCCTGCGGGAGTCGATGGCGGATCGTTGTCTCCACCTGATGATGCATAGATCTGCAGGTGAACGTCTTTAATCCTTGGTTCGTTCCAGAAAAAAAGTATTTCTCTTACAAATGTTGCTCTTCAGTGAGATTTGAAGACGTATTAAAGTTGTATTTACTGTCAAAAGTGGAACTTGACTCGTCACATATACTGACACGTTGTCCAGTTCGTAGACAACACAAAACAAACTGGTGCTTTTACTAGTTTAGTACTAGTTTCCCGCCAAACTGAACGACATCAGAGAGGAGCCGCCGGCGCGTCGTGCTATCACCAAATCAATAATAAATCCAACTCCTTGTACACGCACACATAACACTTTATAAATGACGCTAACAACTTAGCTCGTTAGCATACGGTGAAGACGCACACATAACCCTTTATAAATGACGCTAACAACTTAGCTCGTTAGCATACGGTGAAGACGGACAGGTTTGTTTGGAAGTTCACGATCTTCTAAGAAAACAACTGAGACGAGATGAAAAGTTCTTACAATATGTTGCTTTAACAAAGGAGGTTGAAAGAGACGAGTGACTGGATCACTAGTGTTTGACTAGATCATAAGTTAGTATTACTTCACTGGATCACTAGTGTTTGACTAGATCATAAGTTAGTATTACTTCACTGGATCACTAGTGTTTGACTAGATCATAAGTTAGTATTACTTCACTGGATCACTAGTGTTTGACTAGATCATAAGTTAGTATTACTTCACTGGATCACTAGTGTTTGACTAGATCATAAGTTAGTATTACTTCACTGGATCACTAGTGTTTGACTAGATCATAAGTTAGTATTACTTCACTGGATCACTAGTGTTTGACTAGATCACAAGTTAGTATTACTTCACTGGATCACTAGTGTTTGACTAGATCACAAGTTAGTATTACTTCACTGGATCACTAGTGTTTGACTAGATCATAAGTTAGTATTACTTCACTGGATCACTAGTGTTTGACTAGATCACAAGGTAGTATTACTTCACTGGATCACTAGTGTTTGACTAGATCATAAGTTAGTATTACTTCACTGGATCACTAGTGTTTGACTAGATCATAAGTTAGTATTACTTCACTGGATCAGTAGTGTTTGACTAGATCATAAGTTAGTATTACTTCACTGGATCACTAGTGTTTGACTAGATCATAAGTTAGTATTACTTCACTGGATCACTAGTGTTTGACTAGATCATAAGTTAGTATTACTTCACTGGATCACTAGTGTTTGACTAGATCATAAGTTAGTATTACTTCACTGGATCACTAGTGTTTAACTAGATCATAAGTTAGTATTACTTCACTGGATCACTAGTGTTTGACTAGATCATAAGTTAGTATTACTTCACTGGATCACTAGTGTTTGACTAGATCATAAGTTAGTATTACTTCGCTGGATCACTAGTGTTTGAATAGATCATAAGTTAGTATTACTTCACTGGATCACTAGTGTTTGACTAGATCATAAGTTAGTATTACTTCACTGGATCACTAGTGTTTGACTAGATCATAAGTTAGTATTACTTCACTGGATCTCTAGTGTTTGACTAGATCATAAGTTAGTATTACTTCACTGGATCACTAGTGTTTGACTAGATCATAAGTTAGTATTACTTCACTGGATCACTAGTGTTTGACTAGATCATAAGTTAGTATTACTTCACTCGATCTCTAGTGTTTGACTAGATCATAAGTTAGTATTACTTCACTGGATCACTAGTGTTTGACTAGATCATAAGTTAGTATTACTTCACTGGATCACTAGTGTTTGACTAGATCATCAGTTAGTATTACTTCACTGGATCACTAGTGTTTGACTAGATCATAAGTTAGTATTACTACACTGGATCACTAGTGTTTGACTAGATCATAAGTTAGTATTACGTCACTGGATCACTAGTGTTTGACTAGATCGTAAGGTAATATTACTTCACTGGATATACTATATCGTCATAGCAACCCAGTCTAGAAGCTGCGCCAGTTCACAGACGGACGGAGACGTAAACAACAACGAGACATAGAAGTACAAATTGACAACTTTACAGAACGTGACACTGATTGATCGAAGTGCGTATTTAAGAAACGCTTGATTTATACAATAAAAAACAATAAATGATCTCATGTTTTCTTTATACATATGGCACGTGCTGATATCGCGATATTTTTCCGATATATCGTGCAGCCTTAGAAACAAACAATAAAGTTGTGGGTCAGTTCCAATAATTAAAAGGTTAATTCTATACCTGGTTTATAGGTCACGATGGGTTTACGTTCAGGCTTTCTTCTTGTGGACGTCGTCTTCTGCTCGGACTCCTTCATCTCTGACGTGGTTCCATGAAACCTGCTCGGGCTGGGATAAGATGTTAAGAATAGCCTTGAGAGCGTGTGGACCTCAGACGTGTGCAGGTCCACACGCTCTCACTTCAACACACGGATTGGCAGCACATGCCTCGCCCGAGAACATTCAGCGTCACAACAACAAGGCCGGTCTGTGAGACCAGAACCTCGCAACACTAGAGTCTTGATCTGCTCCTCCATCGCTCTCACGTTAAGCTGCTTCACTGCTGCTGCCATGGCGACGCTTATGTTTGGTCGCAGCCGCCGAACAGCAACAAACACTGGGGCCTTGTGGAGCCGTTTTCAATGTGTCGAGCTAACGTGGCTAATGCTGACCCACAGAGATACATGTGACGATGAACCTTGTTGTTGTGTTTTGTCATGTGACGATGAACCTTGTTGTGTTACGTCATGTGACAATGAACCTTGTTGTTGTGTTTTGTCATGTGACGATGAACCTTGTTGTTGTGTTTTGTCATGTGACGATGAACCTTGTTGTTGTGTTTTGTCATGTGACGATGAACCTTGTTGTTGTGTTTTGTCATGTGACGATGAACCTTGTTGTTGTGTTTTGTCATGTGACGATGAACCTTGTTGTTGTGTTTTGTCATGTGACGATGAACCTTGTTGTTGTGTTTTGTCATGTGTTCTCAAGAAAAGCTGGACGTTGTTAAGAAAGTCATGCTAACTCCGAGACGAGTCTTTCACAAGTTTAAAAGGATTTATTTATTGCCTACATGAACTACGTGAGGAAATGCATTTTTTTCTTAATGATGTTGCGCTTTATGAGATCAATAGTGGTGCTTGTGTGTGTGTGTGTGTGTGTGTGTGTGTGTGTGTGTGTGTGTGTGTGTGTGTGTGTGTGTGTGTGTGTGTGTGTCGCTTTAGTGTGTGTGTTTGTCGCTGAAGCACGTAGAGTGAGTGTGTATGTGTGTGTATGAGTGTTTTGGGGGGACTAGGAGGTTACTGGCGATGCAGAGCCTGTGTGTCGTGGCCATGGAAACCACACAGACTGTAGTGGGAGTGATATTTTGATTCAGTTTCTTATAATGCACTGATGTTTATTTGATGTTAAACGTCTTATTGACTATAACAGTACACGCTCAGATCATGTGACGATGAACCTTGTTGTTGTGTTTTGTCATGTGACGATGAACCTTGTTGTTGTGTTTTGTCATGTGACGATGAACCTTGTTGTTGTGTTTTGTCATGTGACGATGAACCTTGTTGTTGTGTTTTGTCATGTGACGATGAACCTTGTTGTTGTGTTTTGTCATGTGACGATGAACCTTGTTGTTCTGTTTTGTCATGTGACGATGAACCTTGTAGTTGTGTTTTGTCATGTGACGATGAACCTTGTTGTTGTGTTTTGTCATGTGACGATGAACCTTGTTGTTGTGTTTAGTCATGTGACGATGAACTTTGTTGTTGTGTTTTGTCATGTGACGATGAACCTTGTTGTTGTGTTTTGTCATGTGACGATGAACCTTGTTGTTGTGTTTTGTCATGTGACGATGAACCTTGTTGTTGTGTTTTGTCATGTGACGATGAACCTTGTTGTTGTGTTTTGTCATGTGACGATGAACCTTGTTGTTGTGTTGTGTTATGTGACGATGAACCTTGTTGTTGTGTTGTGTCATGTGACGATGAACCTTGTTGTTGTGTTTTGTCATGTGACGATGAACCTTGTTGTTGTGTTTTGTCATGTGACGATGAACCTTGTTGTTGTGTTTTGTCATGTGACGATGAACCTTGTTGTTGTGTTTTGTCATGTGACGATGAACCGTGTTGTTGTGTTACGTCATGTGACGATGAACCTTGTTGTTGTGTTGTGTCATGTGACGATGAACCTTGTTGTTGTGTTTTGTCATGTGACGATGAACCTTGTTGTTGTGTTTTGTCATGTGACGATGAACCTTGTTGTTGTGTTTTGTCATGTGACGATGAACCTTGTTGTTGTGTTTTGTCATGTGACGATGAACCTTGTTGTTGTGTTTTGTCATGTGACGATGAACCTTGTTGTTGTGTTTTGTCATGTGATGATGAACCTTGTTGTTGTGTTACGTCATGTGACGATGAACCTTGTTGTTGTGTTTTGTCATGTGACGATGAACCTTGTTGTTGTGTTTTGTCATGTGACGATGAACCTTGTTGTTGTGTTTTGTCATGTGACGATGAACCTTGTTGTTGTGTTTTGTCATGTGACGATGAACCGTGTTGTTGTGTTACGTCATGTGACGATGAACCTTGTTGTTGTGTTGTGTCATGTGACGATGAACCTTGTTGTTGTGTTTTGTCATGTGACGATGAACCTTGTTGTTGTGTTTTGTCATGTGACGATGAACCTTGTTGTTGTGTTTTGTCATGTGACGATGAACCTTGTTGTTGTGTTTTGTCATGTGACGATGAACCTTGTTGTTGTGTTTTGTCATGTGACGATGAACCTTGTTGTTGTGTTTTGTCATGTGATGATGAACCTTGTTGTTGTGTTACGTCATGTGACGATGAACCTTGTTGTTGTGTTTTGTCATGTGACGATGAACCTTGTTGTTGTGTTTTGTCATGTGACGATGAACCTTGTTGTTGTGTTTTGTCATGTGACGATGAACCTTGTTGTTGTGTTTTGTCATGTGACGATGAACCTTGTAGTTGTGTTTTGTCATGTGATGATGAACCTTGTTGTTGTGTTTTGTCATGTGACGATGAACCTTGTAGTTGTGTTTTGTCATGTGACGATGAACCTTGTAGTTGTGTTTTGTCATGTGACGATGAACCTTGTAGTTGTGTTTTGTCATGTGACGATGAACCTTGTTGTTGTGTTTTGTCATGTGACAATGAACCTTGTTGTTGTGTTTTGTCATGTGATGATGAACCTTGTTGTTGTGTTTTGTCATGTGACGATGAACCTTGTAGTTGTGTTTTGTCATGTGACGATGAACCTTGTTGTGTTTTGTCATGTGACAATGAACCTTGTTGTTGTGTTTTGTCATGTGACGATGAACCTTGTAGTTGTGTTTTGTCATGTGACGATGAACCTTGTTGTTGTGTTTTGTCATGTGACAATGAACCTTGTTGTTGTGTTTTGTCATGTGATGATGAACCTTGTTGTTGTGTTTTGTCATGTGACGATGAACCTTGTAGTTGTGTTTTGTCATGTGACGATGAACCTTGTTGTGTTTTGTCATGTGACAATGAACCTTGTTGTTGTGTTTTGTCATGTGACGATGAACCTTGTAGTTGTGTTTTGTCATGTGACGATGAACCTTGTTGTGTTTTGTCATGTGACAATGAACCTTGTTGTTGTGTTTTGTCATGTGACGATGAACCTTGTAGTTGTGTTTTGTCATGTGACAATGAACCTTGTTGTTGTGTTTTGTCATGTGACAATGAACCTTGTTGTTGTGTTTTGTCATGTGATGATGAACCTTGTTGTTGTGTTTTGTCATGTGACGATGAACCTTGTAGTTGTGTTTTGTCATGTGACGATGAACCTTGTTGTTGTGTTTTGTCATGTGATGATGAACCTTGTTGTTGTGTTTTGTCATGTGACGATGAACCTTGTAGTTGTGTTTTGTCATGTGACGATGAACCTTGTTGTGTTTTGTCATGTGACGATGAACCTTGTTGTTGTGTTTTGTCATGTGACGATGAACCTTGTTGTTGTGTTTTGTCATGTGACGATGAACCTTGTTGTTGTGTTTTGTCATGTGACGATGAACCTTGTTGTTGTGTTTTGTCATGTGACGATGAACCTTGTTGTGTTACGTCATGTGACGATGAACCTTGTTGTTGTGTTTTGTCATGTGACGATGAACCTTGTTGTGTTACCTCATGTGACGATGAACCTTGTTGTTGTGTTTTGTCATGTGACGATGAACCTTGTTGCTCATATTTGAGCAGCCGGTCATGTGTTACCCGAGGCCTTCAGTCGCTTCAGAGGTGGCCCTTGCCCATTGAAATCAACGGCAGCCGAAGGATTGTGTCAACCAATCAGATTCGAGTTAATGACACAACGTCGGCATGTGACACGTTCATGTCCTCTGATTGGACAGCACTGAGACTCGTCTTCTCAAGAAAAGCTGGACGTTGTTAAGAAAGTCATGCTTACTCCGAGACGAGTCTTTCACAAGTTTAAAAGGATTTATTTATTGCCTACATGAACTACGTGAGGAAATGCATCTTTTTCTTAATGATGTTGCGCTTTATGAGATCAATAGTGTGTGTGTGTGTGTGTGTGTGTGTGTGAGTGTGTGTGTGTGTGTGTGTGTGTGTGTGTCTGTGTGTGTGTGTGTGTGTGTGTGTGTGTGTGTGTGTGTGTGTGTGTGTGTGAGTGTTTTGGGGGACTAGGAGGTTACTGGCGATGCAGAGCCTGTGTGTCGTGGCCATGGAAACCACACAGACTGTAGTGGGAGTGATATTTTGATTCACTTTCTTATAATGCACTGATGTTCAGATCCCTGTTGTGTATAAAGAACCTAGTAGGCCCGCCACTGGTTGTTTTTACGTTATGTGACGATGAACGTTGTGTTTTGTCATCAGGGATTCTTTGTTCGTTGGCAATTTGATTCAATTAAATAATTAAAAAATGTGAAATTATTTAAGTCAATTATTAAACTTGTGACTTGTTTGTATCGATTGTATTTCTACTGTCAAAGTGAGTCTCTTTTGCAATCGTGTCTGATCCAGCCATTGTTCTCACATACATACGGAGCATAATAAATAGTAATAATATTAAATATCTTTGTATATTACTTTACATTGTGTGACCCACAATCTGATCCTCGTACCTTCGATACATTTACGCAGCAACTCTTTGTTCTGTCGACATGCGCAGGAAATGACTTCTTGGATCTGAAAGTACACACAGGAAGTCGACAAAGGAAGGTAACACATTGGTGAGCGGCTCCAGGCCAGAGGTGATCCAGAGATAACCTGGCGGCGTCCTAAACTCGGGGAAATAAAGGGTTATGAAGCTGTAGTGAGCGGCCCCTGAGAGCAGAAGTGCATTATGGTTTTAATGAGTCGAAGCACCGAGCCGTGACACACGGCCGCGGCTGATTATTATTCATGACTTCCCTGTAATTGGGATTAAGCTTCGTCTTAAACTGACAACCTCCTCCAAAATCAATGGCTTTCCGTCTCGTGTCGCTTCACTCTCGCGGCGCGTCCGTCCGAGGGATCAGGTTTCTGTGCTTCACCCCGGTCGACCTCGTGCTCCTTCAGCGCCGCACGAGTGTGTGCAGACGCCGGAGGCTGAGGCTTGTTTGTTGAAGTGCTTTCTTTATTGTGCGTGATGGTGACGCGAGGCCCGTCCTGGAGGTCCGTGAGGCCGGGACGTCTGAGTGACTTCTGTGAGTGGAGGCAGAACCCCCGTCTGACCCGCCTCACACAATATACAGAGAGGATGAAAAGATGCTCTTAAGATGCTTTTTGTGACGCGGCGTCGGTGGTCGCCTCGGGTCACATGACTTGGTAGCTTTTTTTCACCGGCAGTTTAAAATGTGAAATCATCTCTTTATTAACTTTATAGTAAGTCATACACTTTCTTATCCATCCTCTGTTTTTTATTTCCAGCTTCAATGTTGTGTTTGTCATTCTGATGAAGTTAATATAGGGTTAGGGTTAGCATTAGAGTTAGCATTAGCATTAGGGTTAGTGTTATCGTTAGGGTTGGCCTTAGCATTGGCCTTAGCATTAGGGTTAGTGTTATCGTTAGGGTAAGCCTTAGCATTAGGGTTGGTGTTGTTGTTAGGGTTAGCCTGAGCATTGGCCTTAGCATTAGGGTTAGTGTTATCGTTAGGGTAAGCCTTAGCATTAGGGTTAGTGTTATCGTTAGGGTAAGCCTTAGCATTAGGTTTAGTGTTATCATTAGGGTTAGCATTAGAGTTAGCATTAGCATTAGGGTTAGTGTTATCGTTAGGGTTAGCCTTAGCATTAGCCTTAGCATTAGGGTTAGTGTTATCGTTAGGGTTAGCATTAGAGTTAGCATTAGCATTAGGATTAGTGTTATCGTTAGGGTAAGCCTTAGCATTAGGGTTGGTGTTGTTGTTAGGGTTAGCCTTAGCATTAGCCTTAGCATTAGGGTTAGTGTTATCGTTTGGTAAGCCTTAGCATTAGGGTTAGTGTTGTTGTTAGGGTTAACCTTAGCATTAGCCTTAGAATTAGGGTTAGTGTTATCGTTAGGGTAAGCCTTAGCATTAGGGTAAGTGTTGTTGTTAGGGTTAGCCTTAGCATTGGCCTTAGCATTAGGGTTAGTGTTATCGTTAGGGTTAGCCTTAGCATTGGCCTTAGCATTAGGGTTAGTGTTATCGTTACGGTAAGCCTTAGCATTAGGGTTAGTGTTATCGTTAGGGTTAACCTTAGCATTAGGGTAAGTGTTGTTGTTAGGGTTAGCCTTAGCATTAGCCTTAGCATTAGGGTTAGTGTTATCGTTAGGGTTAGTCTTAGCATTGGCCTTAGCATTAGGGTTAGTGTTATCGTTAGGGTAAGCCTTAGCATTAGGGTAAGTGTTGTTGTTAGGGTTAGCCTTAGCATTAGCCTTAGCATTAGGGTTAGTGTTATCGTTAGGGTTAGCCTTAGCATTGGCCTTAGCATTAGGGTTAGTGTTATCGTTAGGGTTAGCCTTAGCATTGGCCTTAGCATTAGGGTTAGTGTTATCGTTAGGGTAAGCCTTAGCATTAGGGTTGGTGTTGTTGTTAGGGTTAGCCTTAGCATTATCCTTAGCATTAGGGTTAGTGTTATCGTTAGGGTAAGCCTTAGCATTAGGGTTGGTGTTGTTGTTAGGGTTAGTCTTAGCATTGGCCTAAGCATTAGGGTTAGTGTTATCGTTAGGGTTAGCCTTAGCATTGGCCTTAGCATTAGGTTTCGTGTTATCATTAGGGTAAGCCTTAGCATTAGGGTAAGTGTTGTTGTTAGGGTTAGCCTTAGCATTAGCCTTAGCATTAGGGTTAGTGTTATCGTTAGGGTTAGCATTAGAGTTAGCATTAGCATTAGGGTTAGTGTTATCGTTAGGGTTAGCCTAAGCATTTGCCTTAGCATTAGGGTTAGTGTTATCGTTAGGGTTAGCATTAGAGTTAGGCAGAACCCCCGTCTGACCCGCCTCACACAATATACAGAGAGGATGAAAAGATGCTCTTAAGATGCTTTTTGTGACGCGGCGTCGGTGGTCGCCTCGGGTCACATGACTTGGTAGCTTTTTTTCACCGGCAGTTTAAAATGTGAAATCATCTCTTTATTAACTTTATAGTAAGTCATACACTTTCTTATCCATCCTCTGTTTTTTATTTCCAGCTTCAATGTTGTGCTTGTCATTCTGATGAAGTTAATATAGGGTTAGGGTTAGCATTAGAGTTAGCATTAGCATTAGGGTTAGTGTTATCGTTAGGGTTAGCCTTAGCATTGGCCTTAGCATTAGGGTTAGTGTTATCGTTAGGGTAAGCCTTAGCATTAGGGTTGGTGCTGTTGTTAGGGTTAGCCTTAGCATTAGCCTTAACATTAGGGTTAGTGTTATCGTTAGGGTAAGCCTTAGCATTAGGGTTGGTGTTGTTGTTAGGGTTAGTCTTAGCATTGGCCTTAGCATTAGGGTTAGTGTTATCGTTAGGGTTAGCCTTAGCATTGGCCTTAGCATTAGGGTTAGTGTTATCGTTAGGGTAAGCCTTAGCATTAGGGTAAGTGTTGTTGTTAGGGTTAGCCTTAGCATTGGCCTTAGCATTAGGGTTAGTGTTATCGTTAGGGTTAGCCTTAGCATTGGCCTTAGCATTAGGGTTAGTGTTATCGTTACGGTAAGCCTTAGCATTAGGGTTAGTGTTATCGTTAGGGTTAACCTTAGCATTAGGGTAAGTGTTGTTGTTAGGGTTAGCCTTAGCATTAGCCTTAGCATTAGGGTTAGTGTTATCGTTAGGGTTAGTCTTAGCATTGGCCTTAGCATTAGGGTTAGTGTTATCGTTAGAGTTAGCCTTAGCATTGGCCTTAGTATTAGGGTTAGGGTAAGCCTTAGCATTAGGGTTGGTGTTGTTGTTAGGGTTAGCCTTAGCATTATCCTTAGCATTAGGGTTAGTGTTATCGTTAGGGTTAGCCTTAGCATTAGGGTTAGTGTTATCGTTAGGGTTAACCTAAGCATTAGCCTTAGAATTAGGGTTAGTGTTATCGTTAGGGTAAGCCTTAGCATTAGGGTTAGTGTTGTTGTTAGGGTTAGCCTTAGCATTGGCCTTAGCATTAGGGTTAGTGTTATCGTTAGGGTTAGCCTTAGCATTGGCCTTAGCATTAGGGTTAGTGTTATCGTTAGGGTTAGCCTTAGCATTGGCCTTAGCATTAGGGTTAGTGTTATCGTTAGGGTTAGCATTAGAGTTAGCATTAGCATTAGGGTTAGTGTTATCGTTAGGGTTAGCCTTAGCATTAGCCTTAGCATTAGGGTTAGTGTTATCGTTATGGTTAGCATTAGAGTTAGCATTAGCATTAGGGTTAGTGTTATCGTTAGGGTAAGCCTTAGCATTAGGGTTGGTGTTGTTGTTAGGGTTAGCCTCAGCATTAGCCTTAGCATTAGGGTTAGTGTTATCGTTAGGGTTAGCATTAGAGTTAGCATTAGCATTAGGGTTAGTGTTATCCTTAGGGTTAGCCTTAGCATTAGCCTTAGCATTAGGGTTAGTGTTATCGTTAGGGTTAGCATTAGAGTTAGCATTAGCATTAGGGTTGGTGTTGTTGTTAGGGTTAGCCTTAGCATTAGCCTTAGCATTAGGGTTAGTGTTATCGTTAGGGTTAGCCTTAGCATTGGCCTTAAGAGTATATACTTTTTTGAGTATTGTTTTGATTGTTAAAGCGCTTTGTGACCCTGGTCTGGAAAAGCGCTATATAAATAAATATTACTTACTTACTTACTTAGCATTAGGGTTGGGGTCAGGTTTAGACTTAGTGTTAGGTGCTAGTTAGGGCTAGCATTACGGTTAGCGTCACGTTTATACATTTCAAACACGTCTGAGATTATAGATTATAACTAACAAACTCCTGTTTTTTAGCTTGTTTTCTGAACTTCAGCATTTCATTTTTTTTACCGTATTTTTCTGACTTTAAAGCACAAAGTACATTAATCGTTTTTGTTCTAACTGACCTCAAACAGATTTATGTGGTACACGGCAAATGTCAAAATGTTTAAAGTAAATCTTTGGTAAGCTATGAATCCACAAAGTAAGGAGTATTACTTCTTGAAGTTCTGGCGCACCCCAAGGCTCTGTAGTATACCCTGTGAATAATACTACGAAGTCAGTCAGTTAAAGGTAAAAGTCACACAGTGAGAAAATAAGCCTCATAATCCTGTGTGTCTAATGGTCAGAAAAAGAAGGGAAAGAAGAAAGTTAGTTACTTACGTCCATTTATCTTTCCCATAATTAATTAAAACATTTGTAGTCGAATGATTCTGTTGGAAGTCAATACACACCTGTTATTTCACTGAAGGTCGTCTGATTCAAGGTTGTTCCACAATTTCCCGTCTGACAGTTATTGTGAAAAAGGCGACGTCCAGAAGTGGTTAATAATTAAGCGAAGGATCCGAGTCTGGTGGAGTTCAGGAGCAACAGTGTGTGAGCGCAGCAGATGGTTCCGTCACCTCCACGGCTAATGAATAATGGCCACAGCACTGGAGCAGTTTACATAGTACGAGCGTGACCACTGCCGTCTGCTCCGTCTCCAGAGACTCGTCTCGTCGTGTCGGGTTTGAGGAACTCACTGGAACTGGAACTCATGACTTCTGTCTCTGGAAGAACTTGAACCAGTCTGAGGGACTCACTGGAACTCATGACTTCTGTCTCTGGAAGAAGGTGCGAAAGATTAGAAGGAAGCACAAAAGTGCTCCTGGAGGTTCATAACAGGAGCTACAAGCTGGAGTCGTTGAGAGCCGGGGGCTCATTATCCGACTGTGTTCTTGCTGCGAGCGTCTTGATATTATCCAGCTCTCTAATACCAATCCTCGGAAGAGCTGTCATCCATCGTCGCCCATTAACTCCCCGCCAGGCTGCGGATGGTTGAGCGCCCGCCTCCTGTGGAGCTCGGCGGGATTTGGGGGGTGAACAGTCAAGATGGCAGTGGCACCGCTGAGAGTCCCCGGGGTCCCCCCAGCAGTCGACGCTTCAGAGACGTTCCTGTCTCTCGCCGCCCTCGTTTGAATGCACAGTGGGTTCAGGTACTTCGCTGCACACATCGCCGAACACTGACACTTCACTGAGCCGTGTGGAGGAAACTCTTTATAAAAAAGGGCGGCGTAGACTCTACCTGCTCCGGAGGTTGAGGTCGTTTGGTGTCCGGGGGCCACTCCTGAAGTCATTCTATGACTCAGTAGTGGCCTCTGCCATCTTCAACGGTGTGGTCTGCTGGGGGAGCAGCATGACATCAAAGGATAGGGCTAAACTGGACAGCCTTATTAAGAAGGCCGGTTACGTCCTAGGGCGCCCCCTGGATCCTGTGGAGGAAGTGACTGGAGGGAGGATACGGAGCAAGCTGGGCTCCATGAGGAGGAACTTGTCTCACCCTCTCCAGCACACACTGAGGGCATTGAGGAGCTCCATCAGTGATAGGATGCTCCATCCCAGGTGTGTGAGGGAGAGGTACCGCAGGTCCTTCCTCCCTGCTGCCATCAGACTCCACAACAAGAACACACCAAGATAACTATTTAACTGTACCTCTTGTTATTTATGTAAATATGATTGTGTATATAATATATAGCGCAGATTTATCTTTTATTCTATTTAGATTTTCTTTCTCGTTTTTATTTCTGGGTGTTTTTATTTCTCTTGCTGTTGTTAAACCGAATTTCCCCTCGCGGGACTAATAAAGGTTTTCTGATTCTGATTCTGATTCTGAAACTTAAAGGTAAAACTGTCACATGTGGCCAGACTGGCTTCTCCTCTGGCTGAGGTTTAGTCCGACGCTATCGGATCTAAGGTCGTCCTGGTAAGACAGGAAGTAGGAGACAATAGTAGTACCGTATTGTCCGGACTATAGGTGGCTCCGGAGTACAAGTCGCTCCAGCCATAAAATGCATAATAAAGAAGGAAAAAACATACATAAGTCGCTCCAGAGTATAAGTCGCACCCCCGGACAAACTATGAAGAAAACTGCCCCCTATAGTCCGGAGAATACGGTATGTCCATCTTGGAAAAGGTTCCACCAGAAGAGCTCGTTTCTGTGGTAAAGTGAAGTTTACAGTCTCAACTCCGGCTGGAATCACTGGATATGTTGGTAAACCTGCTCTTTACTATATTTATTCTCCAGCTTCTCGTAGGTCCTTCAGAAAGATGAGCAAGTCCCTGAAACACGTCAACAAACTGTGAATGTTTACACGACTGTCCCACAACAGCCTCCGAATATAACTCTTTCATGGCCGATAACTAGTGGCTTCAGCTGATAATCTTTCAACACTCGTATCTGTTCATAGTATTTGGCAGGAAATTGTAGTGAAAACAAAACACATTTTACTTTGATATTGATGCTTAAACGCATAGAACCGTCTCAGTGGGTTCGATGAGTACAAATTTCAGAGCTGAGTCTCGTCCAGAAGTATGCTGACGACACTGCCTCAGATGCATCAGGGACGACAGCGTATAGACGAGTACAGGAGTCTGATACGTGACTTTGTGGACTGGAGTGAGAGGAACCACTTGCAGCTGAACACCTCAAAGACCAAGGAGCTGGTCTTGGACTTCGGGAGGTCCAGGACAAAGCCACGTCCAGTGTCCATCAGAGGCGACGAGGTGAAGATAGTGGACAACTATAAGTACCTCGGTGTGTGGCTGGACAGTAAACTGGACTGGTCCTGCAACACAGACCATGTATATAAGAAGGTTCAGAGTAGACTGTACTTTCTGAGGAGGCTTCGATCATTTAACATCTGCAAGAAGCTCCTCTGCATGTTCTACCAGTCTGTGGTGGCCAGTGTTCTATGCTGCGGTGTGTTGGGGTGGAAATGTGTCCAAGAGGAGTGTCAACAGGTCAACAGGTTGATCAGGAGGGCTGGTTCTGTGGTTGGAATGAAGCTGGACTCACTGGTGACAGTTGCTGAGAGGAGATCATTGAACAAACTACTGTCCATCATGGATGATGACAGTCATCCTCTGAACACTGTCATCAGTGAGCAGAGAAGCAGATGAAGCACGAATGCTCCTACCCAGGTGCAACACTAATAGACTCAGGGACTCATTCATCCCTCGGGCTATTAAATTGTACAATTCTGAGTTCGGGGGCAGGAGTGGAGTGAAAGTATCTGGATGTTCTGTTCCATGTTAGTCTTTGTATCCTTTGTCTTTGTTGTTTTTCTTTGACCTATGTTCTTTATCTTTATCTTTAGACTTAGATGGTATCATCTTGTTCTTCCTCTTTATGTTATTCTTCTTATTTTATTTTTTATGTATTATTTTTTATTGTTTATGAAAAATTGCTGGCTACTGGAAAAAACAATTTCCTGAAGGAGACCTCCTGAGGGATCAATAAAGTGTTACCTTACCTTACCTTACCTTACCTTACCTTAAATGAAGTCATGTGTCCAATGTTTCACTCTTTCACAACTGACTCTTTCCTGAACACCTTGATGAAGAGAAAAACCAAAACACAGTGTTGGCAAAACAGACGTGGAGGAGATTTTCATCAACTGTATTTTCAAACCATGTTGAGGCAGATGAACACGAAGATTAGAGATAACACGAAGATAAAAACAGACCATAAGAGATAAAACCAGCTACAAGTATTAACACGTCGAACAGGAACATCGTGAACAAGACACAAAAAAAACCACAGTAACATCGACTATGATGTGAAGAACATCAGAGGAAAACAGGGATTTAAAATACTTACTAAAGACTAAACCAATATATATTTTGACAACTTTACTACAACTTTACTAAGAACACTTAGGAAAATGTTGTCGGAACATGATCTGGATCTTATAATCCATGTGTTTGTTTCTTCTCGTCTGGACTATTGTAACAGTTTGTTTTCATGTCTTAACAAGAAGGATCGTCTCGTCTGCAGTTGATTCAGAACTCTGAGCCGCTCTAGTAGAAGAACTCACATTTCTCCGATCCTTAAAACTCTTCACTGGCTTCCAGTTTCTTTCAGGATCAACTTTAAAATTCTGGTTCTTACTTTCAGATCTATTCATGGTCAGACCTTCCATCAGTGATCTGATCCAGCCTTACACCCCAGCTCGGGCTCTGAGGTCTGTGGATCAGAATCTACTGATGGTTCCTCGCACACGACTCAGGACCAGAGGAGAGAAATCTTTTCAGGCTGTTGCTCCTAAGCTTTGGAACGATCTTCTCTCTCTTTGCGCTTGATGGATCTACTGACTCCTTTAAGAAACATCTGTGTTTGATGATCTACTGACTCCTTCAAGAAACATCTCTGTGTTTGATGATCTACTGACTCCTTCAAGAAACATCTGTGTTTGATGATCTACTGACTCCTTCAAGAAACATCTGTGTTTGATGATCTACTGACTCCTTCAAGAAACATCTGTGTTTGATGATCTACTGACTCCTTCAAGAAACATCTGTGTTTGATGATCTACTGACTCCTTCAAGAAACATCTGTGTTTGATGATCTACTGACTCCTTCAAGAAACATCCGTGTTTGATGATCTACTGACTCCTTTAAGAAACATCTGTGTTTGATGATCTACTGACTCCTTCAAGAAACATCTGTGTGTTTGATGATCTACTGACTCCTTCAAGAAACATCGGTGTTTGATGATCTACTGACTCCTTCAAGAAACATCTGTGTTTGATGATCTACTGACTCCTTCAAGAAACATCTGTGTTTGATGATCTACTGACTCCTTCAAGAAACATCTGTGTTTGATGATCTACTGACTCCTTCAAGAAACATCTGTGTTTGATGATCTACTGACTCCTTCAAGAAACATCTGTGTTTGATGATCTACTGACTCCTTCAAGAAACATCTGTGTTTGATGATCTACTGACTCCTTCAAGAAACATCTGTGTTTGATGATCTACTGACTCCTTCAAGAAACATCTGTGTTTGATGATCTACTGACTCCTTCAAGAAACATCTGTGTTTGATGATCTACTGACTCCTTCAAGAAACATCTCTGTGTTTGATGATCTACTGACTCCTTCAAGAAACATCTGTGTTTGATGATCTACTGACTTAAAACCTTGAAGTGGTTCTGCAGCCGACACTTCACTTCAGAGTCCTGCTGATGTAAAGAAGCAATAAAGTTGAAACTGAAATGTTGCTCTTCTTCATCGTTTGACCCACTTGAAGTATCGCAAGAATATTTCTGGGGATTAACTCTGCAGCAGCGTCTCAGACTTTTCCACATCCTTCCTCCTGATGAATATTTCATCGGCGTTTTCTTCCTAACGGCTCGTTTTGACTTCAAAGCTCTGATCTCCGATAAGAGATGTTCGTGGCGAAGATGCGGCGAAGCTTTGATTACGGCGATGACGAATCATTGTTATTATGGTGAAATAACACGTTTTTTGATGGTTCTGCTGCTACTGTCGTTAAAGGTTGGCTTTTTGGTGTTTGTTACTTGTGTTCTTAGTAAAGTTGACAAAATATATATTAGTTTAGTCATAAGTAAGTATTTTAAATCTCTGTTTTTTTTCTGATATTCTTCACATCATAGTCGCTAAATTGACATTAACAGGGAATATATATATATATATATATATATATATATATATATATATATATATATATATATATATATATATTTATATATATATGTAATCAAAGCGTTTTCAACTATAATAACTATTATAGTCGAAAATTGTTTGATTATAGTTGAAAATTGTTTGATTTTAGTTGAAAATTGTTTGATTATAGTTTAAATTGTTTGATTATAGTTGAAAATTGTTTGATTATAGTTGAAATTGTTTGATTATAGTTTAAAATTGTTTGATTTTAGTTGAAAATTGTTTGATTATAGTTTAAATTGTTTGATTATAGTCGAAAATTGTTTGATTATAGTTGAAATTGTTGGATTATAGTTGAAAATTGTTTGATTTTAGTTGAAAATTGTTTGATTTTAGTTGAAAATTGTTTGATTATAGTTTAAATTGTTTGATTATAGTTGAAAATTGTTTGATTATAGTTGAAAATTGTTTGATTATAGTTGAAAATTGTTGGATTATAGTTGAAAATTGTTTGATTCTAGTTGAAAATTGTTGATTATAGTTGAAAATTGTTTGATTATAGTTGAAAATTGTTTGATTATAGTTGAAAATTGTTTGATTATAGTTGAAATTGTTTGATTATAGTTGAAAATTGTTGGATTATAGTTGAAAATTGTTTGATTCTAGTTGAAAATTGTTTGATTATAGTTTAAATTGTTTGATTTTAGTTGAAAATTGTTTGATTATAATTGAAAATTGTTGGATTACAGTTGAAAATTGATTGATTACAGTTGAAAATTGTTTGATTACAGTTGAAAATTGTTTGATTATAGTTGAAAATTGTTGGATTATAGTTGAAAATTGTTGGATTATAGTTGAAAATTGTTGGATTATAGTTGAAAATTGTTTGATTATAGTTGAAAATTGTTTGATTATAGTTGAAAATTGTTTGATTATAGTTGAAAATTGTTTGATTATAGTTGAAATTGTTTGATTATAGTTGAAAATTGTTGGATTATAGTTGAAAATTGTTTGATTCTAGTTGAAAATTGTTTGATTATAGTTGAAAATTGTTTGATTATAGTTGAAAATTGTTTGATTATAGTTGAAAATTGTTTGATTATAGTTGAAATTGTTTGATTATAGTTGAAAATTGTTGGATTATAGTTGAAAATTGTTTGATTCTAGTTGAAAATTGTTTGATTATAGTTTAAATTGTTTGATTTTAGTTGAAAATTGTTTGATTATAATTGAAAATTGTTGGATTACAGTTGAAAATTGATTGATTACAGTTGAAAATTGTTTGATTACAGTTGAAAATTGTTTGATTATAGTTGAAAATTGTTGGATTATAGTTGAAAATTGTTGGATTATAGTTGAAAATTGTTGGATTATAGTTGAAAATTGTTTGATTATAGTTGAAAATTGTTTGATTACAGGGTTCATGTCACGGCAGGAACAGGTTTCATCAGGTCTTTCAAAGGATCTTCTTCTCTGGCAGACGAGGAAGTGGAACAAAGTCTCACTGATTAATTGTCAAGCGTCATGGTGTTGTTCCAGTGTCGGCCTCTGGGGACCTTCTTCACGCCTCCACTGTGGCCCCGGAGCCCCTGCAGTTCATCAGTTTGAATGCTTGGCTCGCGATGCTGCCTCCAGTCAGAGGCGAGATGTTTATTTAATCACGGAGATGTTTCCTGTCTCCAGACGGTGCTGCAGCTGCAGGCGTCGTCTGCGTCTGTCACTTACTGCGCCGTCTTGATGGTGATGCGCGAGCGCGGCCTGAGAGGCTGTCACTTCCCGTCGCTAACGTCGGTTCACTTTATTAAGCTGGTGGCGTCTGAATGGAGTCGATGTTGTCACGGAGCAGTTGATGGTGTCGAGGACTGAGAGCGTTTAAGGATCATGGTTTCTGACCTGAAGCAGAGTCAAGCAGACTTATGGTATATAGTCTATAATCCAACAAATTTCAACTATAATCAAACAATTTTCAACTATAATCAAACAATTTTCAACTATAATCAAACAATTTCAACTATAATCAAACAATTTTCAACTATAATCAAACAATTTCAACCATAATCAAACAATTTTCAACTATAATCCAACAATTTTCAACTATAATCAAACAATTTCAACTATAATCAAACAATTTTCAACTATAATCAAACAATTTCAACTATAATCCAACAATTTTCAACTATAATCCAACAATTTTCAACTATAATCCAACAATTTTCAACTATAATCAAACAATTTTCAACTATAATCAAACAATTTCAACTATAATCCAACAATTTTCAACTATAATCAAACAATTTCAACTATAATCAAACAATTTAAACTGTAATCAAACAATTTTCAACTATAATCAAACAATTTTCAACTATAATCAAACAATTTTCGACTAAAATCAAACAATTTTCAACTATAATCAATCAATTTTCAACTATAATCAAACAATTTTCAACTATAATCAAACAATTTTCGACTAAAATCAAACAATTTTCGACTAAAATCAAACAATTTTCAACTATAATCAAACAATTTTCAACTATAATCAAACATTTTCAACTAGAATCAAACAATTTTCAACTATAATCAAACAATTTTCAACTATAATCAAACAATTTTCAACTATAATCAAACAATTTTCAACTATAATCAAACAGTTTTCAACTATAATCAAACAATTTTCAACTATAATCAAACAATTTTGACTAAAATCAAACAATTTTCAACTTTAATCAAACAATTTTCAACTATAATCAAACAATTTCAACTATAATCCAACAATTTTCAACTATAATCAAACAATTTTCAACTATAATCAAACAATTTCAACTTTAATTAAACAATTTTCAACTATAATTAAACAATTTTCAACTGTAATCAAACAATTTTCAACTAGAATCAAACAATTTAAACTATAATCAAACAATTTTCAACTATAATCCAACAATTTTCAACTATAATCAAACAATTTTCAACTATAATCAAACAATTTTCAACTATAATCCAACAATTTTCAACTATAATCCAACAATTTTCAACTATAATCAAACAATTTTCAACTATAATCAAACAATTTAAACTGTAATCAAACAATTTTCAACTATAATCAATCAATTTTCAACTATAATCAAACAATTTTCAACTATAATCCAACAATTTTCAACTATAATCCAACAATTTTCAACTATAATCAAACAATTTTCAACTATAATCAAACAATTTCAACTATAATCAAACAATTTCAACTATAATCAAACAATTTTCGACTAAAATCAAACAATTTCAACTATAATCAAACAATTTTTGACTAAAATCAAACAATTTCAACTATAATCAAACAATTTTCAACTATAAACAAACAATTTTCAACTATAATCCAACAATTTTCGACTAAAATCCAACAATTTTCAACTATAATCAAACAACTGAAAAGAAAGTGGGAATAAAGGTTTTTCTGCACCTTTGATCTCTTCTTAAATCCTTCAACAGATCATATAAAAAGGTAGAAACTCGTCTTCACACACGTCAGGTTTTTCCTTCTCTTCCCGTGAAATCAGCTGAAAGTGCCGAAGCCTGAACCGGGTCACAGATCATCCCAGATACCATCTGACAGCGTCTCAGTCCATTTTTTTTTTGATGTGTCGCCGTTACAGGCTGAACATGACGGGCCTTGTCTTCCTCCCTCCTCCGCCCTCATCCATCCCTTCTTCATCGCCGGCTGAGAACGACTGAAGAACGAAGAGAAACATTAATTATCCGTCGACGAAGACGTGACACCAGAGCTGATGCAACACAGAGAGAAGGTTTCATGGAATGAGAGAGTTTTCATCAGATTTGAACCAGATAGGATTCCTCAGGAGACACGATAGACTTGTAGAGTATAGTAAAGAACTACTGATGTGTTGATGAAGCTTCATGAAACAGTGTCATGTTGTCCAGAGGTCAGAAGGTGGCGCCATCACGTTAAAAATGATGTTTCATTAGAACACTTAGTGCAGAGACGCCATCTAGTGGACTCTGAAGATAATGACACTGTTTCATGAAGCTTCATCGACACATCACTACCATCTAGTGGACTCTGAAGATAATGACACTGTTTCATGAAGCTTCATCGACACATCACTACTATCTAGTGGACTTTGAAGATAATGGCACTGTTTCATGAAGCTTGATTAACACATCACTACCATCTAGTGGACTCTGAAGATAATGACACTGTTTCATGAAGCTTCATCGACACATCACTACCATCTAGTGGACTCTGAAGATAATGACACTGTTTCATGAAGCTTCATCGACACATCACTACCATCTAGTGGACTCTGAAGATAATGACACTGTTTCATGAAGCTTCATCGAGACATCACTACCATCTAGTGGACTCTGAAGATAATGACACTGTTTCATGAAGCTTCATCGACACATCAATACCATCTAGTGGACTCTGAAGATAATGACACTGTTTCGTGAAGCTTCATCGACACATCACTACCATCTAGTGGACTCTGAAGATAATGACACTGTTTCATGAAGCTTCATCGACACATCACTACCATCTAGTGGACTCTGAAGATAATGACACTGTTTCATGAAGCTTCATCGACACATCACTACCATCTAGTGAAGATAATGACACTGTTTCATGAAGCTTCATCGACACATCACTACCATCTAGTGGACTCTGAAGATAATGACACTGTTTCATGAAGCTTCATCGACACATCACTACCATCTAGTGGACTCTGAAGATAATGACACTGTTTCATGAAGCTTCATCAACACATCACTACCATCTAGTGAACTCTGAAGATAATGACACTGTTTCATGAAGCGTCATCGACACATCACTACCATCTAGTGGACTCTGAAGATAATGACACTGTTTCATGAAGCTTCATCGACACATCACTACCATCTACTGGACTCTGAAGAAAATGACACTGTTTCATGAAGCTTCATCAACACATCACTACCATCTAGTGGACTCTGAAGATAATGACACTGTTTCATGAAGCTTCATCAACACATCACTACCATCTAGTGGACTCTGAAGATAATGACACTGTTTCATGAAGCTTCATCCACACATCACTACCATCTAGTGGACTCTGAAGATAATGACACTGTTTCATGAAACTTCATCGACACATCACTACCATCTAGTGGACTCTGAAGATAATGACACTGTTTCATGAAGCTTCATCGACACATCACTACCATCTAGTGAAGATAAAACACCTGCATCAAGTCAGACCAGGAGACGCTGCTCACCTCGTTCTACACTCGCTCTCTGCGTGTTAATATTTCAGAGACGCGAGAGACGACGTCGGTTAAAACATCATTTACATTCACAGCAGCTCGACTCGTCGCCTCGTTGCCTGAGCAAAGACCAGCTCACATCCATCACTTGTCGGTGGAAAGTGAGTGTGAAATGATGATGGATGGATCCGTGTGTGTGTGTGTGTGTGGGGGGGGAGGTGTTTGTGTGTGTGTGTGTGCGTGTGTGCGCGTGCGTGTGTGTGTGTGTTTGTGTGTTTGTGTGTTTGTGTGTGTGTGTGTGTCTGTGTGAGTGTGTGTGTGTGTGTCTGTGTGTGTGTGTGTGTGTGTGTGTGGGGGGGGTGTGTGTGCGTGTGTGTGTGTCAGTGTGTGTGTGTGTGCGTGCGTGTGTGTGTGTGTGTGTGCGTGCGTGTGCGTGTGTGTGCGTGTGTGTATGCGTGCGTGGGCGTGTGTGTGTGTGTGCGTGCGTGTGTGTGTATGCGTGCGTGGGCGCGTGTGTGTGTATGCGTGCGTGGGCGCGTGTGTGTGCGTGCGTGTGTGTGTATGCGTGCGTGGGCGTGTGTGTGTGTGCGTGCGTGTGTATGCGTGCGTGGGCGTGTGTGTGTCTGTGTGTCTGTGTGTGTGTGTTTGTGTGTGTGTGTGTGTGTGTGCGTGCGTGTGTGTGTATGCGTGCGTGGGCGTGTGTGTGTCTGTGTGTGTGTTCGTGTCACTGTGTCACTGTGTGTGTGTCTGTGGGTGTGTGTGTGTGTCTGTGTGTGTGTGTGTGTGTCACTGTGTGTGTGTGTCTGTGGGTGTGTGCGTGTGTGTGTGTCTGTGTGTGTGTGTGTGTCTGTGTGTGTGTGTGTGTGTGTGTGTGTGTGTGTGTGTATGCGTGCTTGGGCGTGTGTGTGTCTGTGTGTGTGTGTGTGTGCGTGTGTGTGTGTGTGTCTGTGTGTGTGTCTGTGTGTGCGTGTGTGTGTGTGTCTGTGTGTGTGTCACTGTGTGTGTGTCTGTGTGTGTGTGTGTGTGTGTGTGTGAGTGTGTTGCTGCAGGGCTGCTGGTTGTGCCTCAGGTGTTGTCTCTGACCTGTAGGTTAATTGTCAGTCGGCACGAACAAGTCAGGTTAGGCTCAGAAGTGTAAACTCTCAGCTCCGACTTGACGGCGTGTCGACTCGCGGAAAGATTGTTTTCCTAGAAAATGACAAGATTCCGAGCGGCTCCGGGGCGGGAGTGTTTCGTGATGCCGGTCCAAACCATCATGATGCTCACGGCTGGTTAGATTAAAATTATTATACACTAAACGTATACGCCATACTTAAATTAATCTTAAAAGATCATCAAAATATAAAGTACAAATGACTCGCTTGAACTACGAGCTTAAACGTTTGACGACACATTCATAATCAACATTTCACTCCAGACTGATTCACTGGTTCAAGACAAGCTTGGATCAGATTTAGAAACAACACCAGTTATTTAAAACATCTGTTTATCTTTAAATCACACCTTAAATCGTAGATCAAAGAACGAAGACACACCCGGGAAAGAGGGGCTAAAAGACGGAAACCCCCTCCTGAGAACATTTGAGTGATTAGATTACAAGAAAACAAATCAGGATGTCTCTCTGCGGGGGATCGGGACACAGGGAACTTGAAAGGACCATTTGGCCGGAAAGGACGACCCCCTTGGCGGGAAATTTGCCTTAAATATAGCGATGTTTCTACAGATCGTGACCTTTTCTCCCGCGACTATTGACCTGTACAGTCGGCGGGAGAAAGTGTGTCCGATCGATCGTAAAGCTTGTATTTTGTTTGACTTAAAGCGGCGAATAAACGAGCCGTGACACACTCTTGATTGAAGTATAAGACCCGGGGCGGACTGACGTTGTGTTGGAGCGACGGAACGGACTTCGTGTTTTGATCGATTTAGCTCACTTGACAGAAGAAGATTCTCTCGCTTTAAGTTCCTCATCGTGTCTTCGCTCGGAACATACGCCAGGCTAGGTGTGACTAGCATTAGCACACGAGCTAATGTTCTTGGCTGAGGTCGGTAACCTGATACAACTGGTTTTATCACTCACCAGTTACCAGGTTGAGGTGAGATTGAAGGTCAGGGTGTAGGTCAGCGTGAAGGTCAGGGTGAAGGTCAGGTGCCGCCCCCCGGCCGGGTCCCCCCTCTGACTGACTGGCGACGCCCACTTACCGCTGAACTTCACCCACGAGGAGCTCCGGCGCGAGCAGCCATATGTTGCTGTCATACATGGAGGGCGAAGGTGACGCTCGCCCAGCGGTACCGCTCTGGCACAGAGCCCGGCCCGTCAGGGCGGCGAACATGCAGCGACACATTTCCTGGTCCCGGGTTTAGCTCTGACAGTCGTGTAGGTAAGACACTCACCTGTGGAGAGGTGCGTGTAGACATCGACTTCCTGGATTCAAGGGTCTGAAGTCCAGCGTTTCCTGTTTTATCAACCCGTCGTGGTTTTAGTCGCCACTTCCTGCGAGTCCGGGGACTGACCTGGGACCAGGTGACGAAAGGTTGTGTCTTTCTCGTTGTGTAGTTTATGTTTGAAGTCATCTGGTCAATGGTCCGACATCACCTGTTTTCTACCGTGGACCGGTTCCATTTCAGGATTTGATTCACAGATCAACGTTCGGATAATATTTTCACCATAACATCAACATCACAACATCTCTGGACTGGTTACAACCAGATGTTTGTGTATTTGTATCCATGTATGTTTGTATGCTGACGATGGTGTTGTGTATGTGTGTGTCTCCTATCTTCTAGAGACGTTGTGTCAATGTGTGCGTTTGTGTTTTGGCATCATTTATATGATGAAGCTTCATGAAAACAGTGTCATTATCTTCAGAGTTCACTAGATGGTAGTGATGTGTTGATGAATCTTCATGAAAACAGTGTCATTATCTTCAGAGTCCACTAGATGGTAGTGATGTGTTGATGAAGCTTCATGAAACAGTGTCATTATCTTCAGAGTCCACTAGATGGTAGTGATGTGTTGATGAAGCTTCATGAAACAGTGTCATTATCTTCAGAGTCCACTAGATGGTAGTGAAGTGTTGATGAAGCTTCATGAAAACAGTGTCATTATCTTCAGAGTCCACTAGATGGTAGTGATGTGTTGATGAAGCTTCATGAAACAGTGTCATTATCTTCAGAGTCCACTAGATGGTAGTGATGTGTTGATGAAGCTTCATGAAACAGTGTCACTATCTTCAGAGTCCACTAGATGGTAGTGATGTGTTGATGAAGCTTCATGAAACAGTGTCATTATCTTCAGAGTCCACTAGCTGGTAGTGATGTGTTGATGAAGCTTCATGAAACAGTGACATTATCTTAAGAGTCCACTAGATGGTAGTGATGTGTTGATGAAGCTTCATGAAACAGTGTCATTATCTTAAGAGTCCACTAGATGACTCTGAAGTTTTGTTTCCAGAACTGTTTCTAGTTTTAAATGAATCCGCTTTTTTAAGCAGTAATATTCACGTAATACAATCAACGTACTTACCTCTGGCTCTCTCTACTGTTAGAAAGTGTCATTGCATTGTTACGAACCCAGTCCTGCGCTTGAAAGCTTCAGCTCAGTCCTACCAGGTCTGAAGAGAGAACGTTAGCTTTACGATCAAAATTCCTCAGAGTCACGATTGACTCCCTTTTGTGTCGACCATCTTAAGATCCACAGTGGACGTAAGTTGCTCTGAATTTTGACCAGGTTTAACATGGAATACTTGGTGTTGAAAGTATTTAATCTCAAAGAGAAATATTAGCTTAATCTTACGTTGTTGACCACGTTTGGATCCGTCTGGTTTAAACCTCGGGTAGGAAAACATCTCTTGAAGTCACTTGTGTTCAAGAGTTTTACGCTCATTAAAACAAGAAAAACGTTGATCTTCAGCAGGACATTCATCAACTTTCAGGGGATTATGAGTCTCTCCGAGCTGCCTGTTTCTATGGCGACGGACGAGGTGACTTCACCGCGCTTGTTAAAATAACGGCTGAATATTATCACCGGTGTGACCATCAGTTTATCTTCAGTTTAGCTTCAGCTTAGCTTCAGCTTAGCTTCAGTTTATCTTAAGTTTATCTTCAGTTTAGCTTCAGCTTAGCTTCAGCTTAGCTTCAGTTTATCTTCAGTTTATCTTCAGTTTAGCGTCAGTTTAGCATCAGTTTAGCTTCAGTTTAGCTTCAGTTTAGCTTCAGTTTAGCATCAGTTTAGCATCAGTTTACCATCAGTTTAGCTTCAGCTTAGCTTCAGTTTAGCTTCAGTTTAGCATCTGTTTAGCATCAGTTTAGCATCAGTTTAGCTTCAGCTTAGCTTCAGTTTAGCTTCAGCTTAGCTTCAGTTTAGCTTCCGTTTAGCATCAGTTTAGCATCAGTTTAGCATCAGTTTAGCTTCAGCTTAGCTTCAGTTTAGCTTCAGTTTAGCATCAGTTAAGCTTCAGTGTAGCATCAGTTTAGCATCAGTTTAGCATCAGTTTTTGAGTAAAAATAGACGTCTGTCCGCATCAGGCATCTCCACGTCACTCACGGTCCTGCTCCATGCATTTAAATCGCAGAATTATTATAATCTCAAGGTTGGTTTGGGGGGGGTCGGGGGGCCGTAAACTAGACGGTGACAGCCGAGGTGGGTCCGCACAGGTGACCCCTCGGCTGGATCCGTAGGAAAATGTATCAGTCAGTCGCTCTGGGCCTCGAGCGTCGAGATCCAGGTGAGCCCGATGACAAATTAGGAGCCGTGATGGATTTATTCTCGTTGCTCTTGTGTTCCCTGAAGCTACAGAGTCGATTCAAAGCACTTCAGAGGAATGTGTGTCAGAAGGGTGAGGGTGTGTCGGATGAAAGCCGACCCGCCGTGTCCCAGCTCGCCCGGGTCACACTCAGGTAAACCAGAGATGAAACAGTAACTTCAGCGAGAGAAGCTAACTGTAGCCACATGCTAACGGGAGCTCAAAGGTACACAGGATTCATGAAGCGTCAGTTTAGCGTCAGTTTAGCATCAGTTTAGCTTCAGTTTAGCTTCAGTTTAGCATCAGTTTAGCATCAGTTTAGCATCAGTTTAGCTTCAGTTTATCTTCAGTTTAGCGTCAGTTTAGCATCAGTTTAGCTTCAGCTTAGCTTCAGTTTAGCTTCAGTTTAGCATCAGTTTAGCATCAGTTTAGCATCAGTTTAGCTTCAGCTTAGCTTCAGCTTAGCTTCAGTTTAGCTTCAGTTTAGCGTCAGTTTAGCGTCAGTTTAGCATCAGCTTAGCTTCAGTTTAGCTTCAGTTTAGCATCAGTTTAGCATCAGTTTAGCTTCAGCTTAGCTTCAGCTTAGCTTCAGTTTAGCATCAGTTTAGCATCAGTTTAGCATCAGTTTAGCTTCAGCTTAGCTTCAGTTTAGCTTCAGCTTAGCTTCAGTTTATCTTCAGTTTAGCGTCAGTTTAGCATCAGTTTAGCATCAGTTTAGCTTCAGCTTAGCTTCAGCTTAGCTTCAGCTTAGCTTCAGCTTAGCTTCAAAGGTTGTGTCGGATGAAAAGCCGACCCGTCGTGTCCCAGCTCGCCCGGGTCACACTCAGGTAAACCAGAGATGAAACAGTAACTTCAGCGAGGGAAGCTAACTGTAGCCACATGCTAACGGGAGCTCAAAGGTACACAGGATTCCTGTGAGGAGTTTTAATAGAAGTCTTCATCACCTGTCACCTGTCAGAGCCTCGTCACCGTCGAGCTCCGGTTACAAACGTTCCTGAAACGGTTACGGCTCCATTAACACCTGTGGCCAAAACAAAGAGACGGTTCTTCGTTGAGGAAAGTTGTGACAAGTTGTTTAGCTTCGGGCGAACGTTTGACAAGTTTCCCAAAACGTTTCAGTTACATATTTGTGTGGGTTTTTCGTAGCAGAGCGTCGTGTTTTTAATTCCTCCTGATCATCCGTCTGACGGTTGGATAAAGAAACACAGAGGTTTAATGAAAGGATCGTCTTGAAAGTGAAGAACATGCTGACAGAACACGTTTGTTGTGAGAGCAGAAGAGCCTGAGGATGATGATGAAGATGAAGATGAGGATGATGATGAAGATGATGATGAAGATGATGAGGATGATGAAGATGATGATGATGATGAGGATGAGGATGAGGATGAGGATGATGATGAGGATGAGGATGAGGATGAGGATGATGATGATGATGATGATGATGATGATGATGATGATGATGAAGATGATGATGAAGAGGATGATGAGGATGAAGATGAAGATGGAGATGATGATGATGATGAAGATGATGATGAGGATGATGATGAAGATGATGAAGATGATGAAGATGATGAGGATGAGGATGAGGATGATGAGGATGATGATGAGGATGATGATGATGATGAGGATGAGGATGAGAATGATGATGATGATGATGATGATGATGATGATAATGAAGATGATGAAGATGATGGTGATGATGAGGAGGATGAGGATGAGGATGAGGATGAGGATGAGGATGAGGATGAGGATGATGATGATGAAGATGATGAAGATGATGAAGATGATGATGATGAGGATGAGGATGAGGATGATGATGATGATGATGATGATGATGATGAGGATGATGATGATGAGGATGATGATGATGAAGATGAGGATGAGGATGATGAAAATGATGATGATGAAGATGATGATGATGATGATGAGGATGATGATGATGATGAGGATGAGGATGAGGATGATGAAAATGATGATGATGAAGATGATGATGATGATGATGATGATGATGATGATGATGCTGAGGATGAGGATGATGATGAGGATGAGGATGATGATGTAGATGATGATGAAGATGATAATGCTGAGGATGAGAATGATGATGATGAAGATGATGAAGATGATAATGCTGAGGATGAGAATGATGATGATGAAGATGATGAAGATGAAGATGATGATGATGATGAAGGTGATGATGATGATGAAGATGATGATGATGAGGATGAGGATGAGGATGATGATGATGATGATGATGAAGATGAAGAGGATGAGGATGATGAAGATGAAGATGAAGATGATGATGATGAGGATGATGAAGATGAAGATGATGATGATGATGATGATGAGGATGAGGATGATAATGCTGAGGATGAGGATGAGGATGATGATGTAGATGATGATGAAGATGATAATGCTGAGGATGAGGATGATGATGATGATGATGATGAAGATGATGATGAGGATGATGATGATGATGATGAGGATGAGGATGAGGATGAGGATGATGATGTAGATGATGATGAAGATGATAATGCTGAGGATGAGGATGATGATGATGATGATGATGAAGATGATGATGAGGATGATGATGATGATGATGAGGATGAGGATGAGGATGAGGATGATGATGATGATGAAGATGAGGATGAGGATGATGATGATGATGATGATGAGGATGATGATGATGATGATGATGAGGATGATGATGAAGATGAAGATGAAGATGAAGATGAAGATGAAGATGAAGATGATGATGATGATGAAGATGAGGATGAAGATGAAGATCTTTTTGTATTAATATGAAGATGTGCTGCACATGTTTGATTTATGATTGTTTTATATGTTATTTCATATTCTTTATTTTACTTTGTAAAAAAAGTGCTGTTCAACCCTTGTGTTATCTCAGGGTCAAGGTGACCCGAATGTCCGAAATGTGTTTGTTGTATCCCTTGTGTTATCGCTAGGTCAAGGTGAACGACCTCCACCACTGCATTTTGTATTTATTTGTTCCCAGGAGTTCGGGTCAGACTGACCCTGAGATAACAGCTCTACTATTGCTTCACAGTTCCAGCCACGATGACGTCACTTTCCTCGTCTTGTTTTCTGCACTCTGGCAGAATCCTCTACGTTTGTTTTAGCCATCGATCGCCGCACTGAACTGAAATCAATAACCAATCCTGATCGTTTGCTTCCCACAGTCGGCGTCTTGAGTAATGGCTGGTGCGGTGCATAAGTTAGTGATGAAGTGACCTTGAGCCCGGCTGTTAACGACCTTCTCTCCTCTGTTTCTTGCATGTTCTGCTGCTGCTGCTGCTGCCGCGTCCATCAGGTAAGAAAGCAACTCTCCTCTGATAACTGTCTTCATTACGGCTCTGATAAGATTTGTCCTCGTCTGTTGGACGCGTCACACTCGCTTCTCGCTTGATTCATTGAACCTCGTTTGTCACGCTTTGGTTTCGCTTCGCTGCCGCCGCCGCCGCCGCGACCTGGAGATGATGGCGCTCCCCGAGGAGGCGCGAGCGGCTAATCAAAGACTGTCGCTCCGAATCCAAATATGAGATTTACTCTGGATGTTCCTCGTGAGGCGACGAGATACTTTCCTTGATAGTTTCCATATTTCCATATTCCAGGTAGGTAGGTAGGTAGGTAGGTAGGTAGGTGTAGGTAGGTAGGTAGGTAGGTGTAGGTAGGTAGGTAGGTAGGTAGGTAGGTGTAGGTAGGTAGGTAGGCAGGTAGGTAGGTAGGTAGGTGTAGGTAGGTGGGTAGGTAGGTGTAGGTAGGTAGGTAGGTAGGTGTAGGTACGTAGGTAGGTAGGTGTAGGTAGGTAGGTAGGTAGATGTAGGTAGGTAGGTAGGTAGATAGGTAGGTAGGTAGGTAGGTAGGTAGGTGTAGGTAGGTAGGTAGGTGTAGGTAGGTAGGTAGGTAGGTAGGTGTAGGTAGGTAGGTAGGTAGGTAGGTAGGTAGGTAGGTAGGTAGGTAGGTAGGTAGGTAGGTAGGTAGGTAGGTAGGTAGGTAGGTAGGTAGGTAGGTAGGTGGGTAGGTGTAGGTAGGTAGGTAGTTAGGTAGGTAGGTGTAGGTAGGTAGGTAGGTAGGTGTAGGTAGGTAGGTAGGTAGGTTGGTAGGTAGGTGTAGTTAGGTAGGTAGGTAGGTAGGTAGGTGTAGGTAGGTAGGTAGGTAGGTAGGTGTAGGTAGGTAGGTAGGTAGATGTAGGTAGGTAGTTAGGTAGGTAGGTAGGTGTAGGTAGTTAGGTGAGTAGGTAGGTAGGTAGGTGTAGGTAGGTAGGTGTAGGTAGGTAGGTAGGTGTAGGTAGGTAGGTAGGTAGGTAGGTAGGTAGGTAGGTAGGTAGGTAGGTAGGTAGGTAGGTAGGTAGGTAGGTAGGTAGGTAGGTAGGTAGGTAGGTAGGTGGGTAGGTGTAGGTAGGTAGGTAGTTAGGTAGGTAGGTGTAGGTAGGTAGGTGTAGGTAGGTAGGTAGGTAGGTAGGTAGGTAGGTGTAGTTAGGTAGGTAGGTAGGTAGGTAGGTAGGTAGGTAGGTAGGTAGGTAGGTAGGTAGGTAGGTAGGTAGGTAGTTAGGTAGGTGTAGGTAGGTAGGTGTAGGTATGTAGGTGTAGGTAGGTAGGTAGGTAGGTAGGTAGGTAGGTAGGTAGGTAGGTAGGTAGGTAGGTGTAGTTAGGTGTAGTTAGGTAGGTAGGTAGGTAGGTAGGTAGGTGTAGGTAGGTAGGTAGGTAGGTGTAGTTAGGTAGGTAGGTAGGTAGGTAGGTAGGTAGGTAGGTAGGTAGGTAGGTAGGTAGGTAGGTAGGTAGGTAGGTAGGTAGGTAGGTGTAGGTAGGTAGTTAGGTAGGTAGGTATGTAGGTGTAGTTAGGTAGGTAGGTAGGTAGGTAGGTAGGTAGGTAGGTAGGTAGGTAGGTAGGTAGGTAGGTAGGTAGGTAGGTAGGTAGGTAGGTAGGTAGGTGTAGGTAGGTAGGTAGGTAGGCAGGCAGGCAGGCAGGCAGGCAGGCAGGTAGGTAGGTAGGTAGGTGTAGTTAGGTAGGTAGGTAGGTGTAGGTAGGTTTAGGTAGGCAGGCAGGCAGGCAGGTAGGTAGGTAGGTAGGTAGGTGTAGGTAGGTAGGCAGGTAGGTAGGTAGGTAGGTAGGTAGGTAGGTAGGTAGGTAGGTAGGTAGGTAGGTAGGTAGGTAGGTAGGTAGGTAGGTAGGTAGGTAGGTAGGTAGGCTAATCATTCAGGCTATAATAACAATAACACCAGTGGGTTTACTAACCGTTCAGAAGTACTGCTAGGGGAGATTGACAGAGGGATCGACGGTAGCATGTACAGAACTAAAATGTCACTTGTTAATAATATGTAAAAAGGTCAATTATCTTAATAGTTCGCTCACGTTGACAACATCATGGAAAAGTCGTTCACAGAGAAGCTGAAAGTCTGTTACCGGGGACGACGAGGCGAGTGGGCAATAATCTGATGGGAGCTAATTTAACTGGAAAACTTTGCCGAGCCACGAATTTTTATTAACATTACTGCAATTAAAAGCTAATTCTCCGACGTAGCCATGCGGGGAGCACGGTATCAGGAGGCAGTTGGGCAGAAAATGGTGCGTTAAAGATGAACATTCTTATGCTAATGCATAAATAATCTACCCTACTACTCTACTCTACTCTAGGTAGATAGGTAGGTGTAGGTAGGTAGGTAGGTGTAGGTAGGTAGGTAGTTAGGTAGGTAGGTGTAGGTAGGTAGGTGTAGGTAGGTGTAGGTAGGTAGGTAGGTAGATAGGTAGGTAGGTAGGTAGGTATGTAGGTAGATAGGTAGGTAGGTTTAGGTAGGTAGGTGTAGGTAGGTAGGTAGGTAGGTAGATAGGTAGGTGTAGGTAGGTAGGTAGGTAGGTAGGTAGGTGTAGGTAGGTAGGTGTAGGTAGGTGTAGGTAGGTAGGTAGATAGGTAGGTGTAGGTAGGTAGGTAGGTAGGTAGGTGTAGGTAGGTAGGTAGGTAGATAGGTAGGTAGGTGTAGGTAGGTAGTTAGGTAGGTAGGTGTAGGTGTAGGTAGGTAGTTAGGTAGGTAGGTGCAGGCAGGTAGGTAGGTAGGTAGGTAGGTGTAGGTAGGTAGGTGTAGTTAGGTAGGTAGGTAGGTAGGTAGGTGTAGTTAGGTAGGTAGGTAGGTAGGTAGGTGTAAAAAGGTCAATTATCTTAATAGTTCGCTCACGTTGACAACGTCATGGAAAAGTCGCTCACAGAGAAGCTGATAGTCTGTTACCGGGGACGACGAGGCGAGTGGGCAATAATCTGATGGGAGCTAATTTAACTGGAAAACTTTGCCGAGCCATGAATTTTTATTAACATTACTGCAATTAAAAGCTAATTCTCCGACGTAGCCATGCGGGGAGCACGGTATCAGGAGGCAGTTGGGCAGAAAATGGTGCGTTAAAGATGAACATTCTTATGCTAATGCATAAATAATCTACCCTACTACTCTACTCTACTCTAGGTAGATAGGTAGGTGTAGGTAGGTAGGTAGGTGTAGGTAGGTAGGTAGTTAGGTAGGTAGGTGTAGGTAGGTAGGTGTAGGTAGGTGTAGGTAGGTAGGTAGGTAGATAGGTAGGTAGGTAGGTATGTAGGTAGATAGGTAGGTAGGTTTAGGTAGGTAGGTGTAGGTAGGTAGGTAGGTAGGTAGGTAGATAGGTAGGTGTAGGTAGGTAGGTAGGTAGGTAGGTAGGTGTAGGTAGGTAGGTGTAGGTAGGTGTAGGTAGGTAGGTAGATAGGTAGGTGTAGGTAGGTAGGTAGGTAGGTAGGTGTAGGTAGGTAGGTAGGTAGATAGGTAGGTAGGTAGGTAGGTAGGTAGGTAGGTAGGTAGGTAGGTAGGTAGGTAGGCTAATCATTCAGGCTATAATAACAATAACACCAGTGGGTTTACTAACCGTTCAGAAGTACTGCTAGGGGAGATTGACAGAGGGATCGACGGTAGCATGTACAGAACTAAAATGTCACTTGTTAATAATATGTAAAAAGGTCAATTATCTTAATAGTTCGCTCACGTTGACAACATCATGGAAAAGTCGTTCACAGAGAAGCTGAAAGTCTGTTACCGGGGACGACGAGGCGAGTGGGCAATAATCTGATGGGAGCTAATTTAACTGGAAAACTTTGCCGAGCCACGAATTTTTATTAACATTACTGCAATTAAAAGCTAATTCTCCGACGTAGCCATGCGGGGAGCACGGTATCAGGAGGCAGTTGGGCAGAAAATGGTGCGTTAAAGATGAACATTCTTATGCTAATGCATAAATAATCTACCCTACTACTCTACTCTACTCTAGGTAGATAGGTAGGTGTAGGTAGGTAGGTAGGTGTAGGTAGGTAGGTAGTTAGGTAGGTAGGTGTAGGTAGGTAGGTGTAGGTAGGTGTAGGTAGGTAGGTAGGTAGATAGGTAGGTAGGTAGGTAGGTATGTAGGTAG